>NW_025336334.1:1767480-1807454 GCF_004798865.1 Varanus komodoensis | reverse complement strand
TGAATGCAGAATTTCAGAGAATAGCTAGAAGAGATAAGAATGCCTTCTTAAATGAACAGTGCAAAGAAATAGAAGAAAGCAATAGAATAGGGAGGACCCGAGATCTCTTCAAGAAAATTGGAGATATGAAGGAAACGTTTCATGCAAAGATGGACATGATAAAGGACCAAAATGGCAGGGACCTAACGGAGGCAGAAGAGATTAAGAAGAGGTGGCAAGATTACACAGAAGAACTATACAAGAAAGATCATAACGTCCCTGATAACCATGATGGGGTGGTCACTGACCTCGAGCCACACATCCTGGAATGTGAGGTCAAATGGGCCTTAGGAAGTCTGAGCAACAGCAAAGCTAGTGGGGGAGACAGTATTCCAGATGAGCTATTCAAAATCCTAAAAGACAATGCAGGAAAACTGCTACACTCAATATGCCAGCAAATTTGGAAAACTCAACAGTGGCCGCAGGATTGGAAAAGGTCAGTTTACATTCTGATCCCAAAGAAGGGCTATGCCAAAGAATGTTCAAACTACCGCACCATTGCACTCATTTCACATGCTAGCAAAGTTATGCTCAAAATCCTCCAAGCTAGGCTCCAGCAGTATGTGGACTGAGAACTACCAGAAGTACAGGCAGGATTTCTAAGAGGCAGAGGAACTAGAGAATAAATTGCCAGTATACACTGGATCAAGGGGAAGGCTTTGGAGTTCCAGAAAAACATCTACTTCTGCTTCATTGACTATGCTAAAGCCTTTGATTGTGTGGATCACAACAAATTATGGCAAGTTCTTAAAGAGATGGGGGTACCAGACCATCTTATTTGTCTCTTGAGAAAGCTGTATGCAGGTCAAGAAGCAACAGTGAGAACTGGGCACGGAACCACTGATTGGTTCATATTAAGAAAGGAGTTCGGCAATGCTGTATACTGTTGCCTTGCCTATTTAACTTATATGCAGAGTGCATCATGAGAAAGGCGGGGCTAGATGAATCACAAGATGGAATTAAGATTGCTGGGAGAAATATCAACAACCTCAGATATGCAGATGATACCACTCCAATGGCGGAAAGTGAAGAGGAACTAAAGAGCCTCTTGATGTGTGTGAAGGAGGAGAGCGCAAAAGTTGGCTTGAAACTCAACATTAAGAAAACTAAGATCATGGCATCCGGTCCTCTCACTTCCTGGCAAATAGATGGGGAAGAAATGGAGGTAGTGACAGATTTTATTTTCCTGGGTTTCAAGATCCCCACAAACAGGACTGTAGTCAAGAAATTAAAAGACGCTTGCTCCTGGGGAGGAAAGCTATGGCAAATCTAGACAGCATAGTAAAAAGCAGAGACATCACTCTGCCAACAAATGTGCGTATGGTCAACGCTATGGTTTTCCCAGTTGCAATGTATGGCTGTGAAAGCTGGACCATAAGGAAGGCTGAGCACTGAAGGATTGATGCCTTTGAATTGTGGTGCTGGACGAGACTCCTGCGAATTCCCTGGACCGCAAGGCGATCAAACCACTCTGTCCTAGAGGAGATCAACCCTGACTGCTCTTTAGAAGGCCAGGTAGTGAACATGAAACTCAAATACTTTGGCCACCTAATGAGAAGGAAGGACTCTCTGGAGAAGAGCCTAATGCTGTGTCATGAGGTCGTAACTCACGAGGGGGGTTAATTAGCTCACACTGTAGCCGGCAGTAAAACTAAAGTCTTTTATTGCTACTTTCTACAAGATTACGATACTACAGATAAGCTCTACTACAAAGGTCTAAACTAGTCAGTTGCCTCTCTCTCTCTGTTGCCTCCAGGAAGACCACGTGGGATTAGCTTTTCCTCTCATGTCTTTCCACTCTTGGGAGGGACAAAGCTTTGTCTTGTCTTTTCTGTTCCAATTGTCGTAAGCTACGTCGAAGACTATTGTGGACTAAGGACAGTTCACCTTCTGTATCTTCTGGAGCCTGTCCAGGAGCCACAGCATCAGAGTGTGGGGGGGTACCTGGCCCATGCTTCTCAGATTCAGAATGGGGAGAAGTCTCCTGCTCAGAGGCCTCATGACTAGGCTGAGATGGGGCTGTTTGTTCAGGGAGCAAAGGCTCAGTATGTGGGGGAGCTATTTGTTCAGTAGTTCCCAAGTCAGGCTGGGGAGGGGTCATTTGGTTACTGGGCTCCAAGCAGAAGTCACCCTGCTCTAATGTCTGGTTCTCATTTTGAACGTTTGACTCTTTCTCGTGAGGTGCTGTCTCTGTCGAGACGTCAGGCACGACATGCTAGGAACAATAGAAGGCAAAAGAAGAAGGGGACAGCAGAGGGTGAGGTGACTAGATGGAGTCACTGAAGCAGTTGGTGTGAGCTTAAGTGGACTCCGGGGGATGGTGGAGGACAGGAAGGCCTGGAGGAATGTTGTCCATGGGGTCGCGATGGGTTGGACACGACTTCGCAACTGATAACAACATAGGAACTAAAGGAGCAGTTCTAATTTCCCAGTTCACCTCACATGATGTGAGCGGAGCTGGGTAGAGCTGGGTGTCAGACTAGATGGCCCAGGAAACCCCTTCTGACTCACTCTGTTTCTATGTATCTATGTTACACTTAAATAAAAGGTAGATGAACATGAACATACTGTAGAAATTATATACATATATATAAAAGCAACATTCTATCATGCTTAAGGAAAAATACCTTGAGTTCTATGGAACAAAGTAAACCAAAATGGTTTACTCCACCATTGAGAAAAACAGCCATTTTCCTGGTAGAAATCTTCCACTCATCCTACCCACCACACACAACAAAGTGGGAGGAAAACAGAGTTGTGTAGCATCATGTATATTGCATTTCTCCCCCATCTGCCTGCTACTGTCAGCTTTGACTGAAAAAAACAGTGGTAGGAGCCAGGGGTGGGATGAGTAACTTGCTCCACTACAACTATGCTCTGGTCAGAATCTGAGCCTCACATCCCCAGCACTGCTTCCTATGGTTTCTTTTAAGTCTGAGGTGAAGACTGTAGGGATACAAGCATACATCACTTCTGCAAGGGAATTGGTGGGGAGGAAACAGTTTTGTATCTCAGTGTGAAGCAACTTGAACAGCTTATTCAACATTGTTTCTCCTGGAAGTATTTCTGAGGCACCAAAGTAATTGAAATCCCCAGTAGGAGGCTGCTGGGGACCCCAGCAATATATTCAGCACTATAAGCATCAGCTGGACCAGGCATACACCTTGCTTGTAGCCAGACAATGGCTGGCTTCAGACAACTCTGGGTTCATGGTGGGTTTTCTGCCATTGCTGGTCTGCCATGTTGTCTGAATCCAGTCATGGTATTTAATCATGGTAAGTTTGGTCTTTAGAATCCATGATAAGAACCAATAGTTTATCTTATGGTTTCTCTGTACCATGGAGCAGCAGAGTCACTTGTCAGTTGTGTGAACAGAGCCAATGTGTGAACCCTCTTGCAAGAGAAAGCTAGTGCAACAGAAGCATTCTGCTTATTGGTTCCCACAACCCTAACTGAGGATAGTGAGCTGGGAGGGAGGTAGAGTGCACTGGCTACATCAACCCTCCAAGGCCAGCTGTACCATTGGACAGAGAGGGCCACCTACCTCAGGCAGCTGATTTTGGATATCATGAAAAATCAGCCATGTGTTCTGTTCGTTTCTTTGTCTATCATTGCGGCATCTTCCCTTCCAGAGAAGGGAGAGGTCCTTTTGTGGTTTTCTGTCACATGCCCCAAAATTGCCTGACTGGCTTTTGGTATCAGGTGTCTCAGCTTGTTGGGGAGAGTGCCATTGGCTGTTTAACTCAGGCAGCAAGGTGTTTTGGGGCTGCTGTGTGCCTGGCTGCCACGGCAACGTGATCCAATGTGGCCATGGATTACCACTCCAACTTGCCCCTTTCTCATGCCTGCCTCACTACCTCCAGCCTCACTCAGGCCCACCCCAGTGATGGCAGGGAACTCCCCACAGGGCCATTACTGTGTGAGGGCAGCTGTTGAGGCCCAGAGGCCCAGGATGACCGCTCCCTGTCCTGTTGACACTGAGCCTACTGCAGCTGCTGCCAGGATCACACGTTTGTTCCTTGCATTTTCAGTAGCAGAAATGTGAACCAATAAGATATTCCCAGTGATGGGCAAAAAGTGGGAAAGGGTGGTCTTTTGTAACAGCTGAGACCAGCCAGGCCAGGAGGAGGAGCCATGTAAATAAGTGAAGGAGGAAAGGAGGGAGGAAGGGAGGGCTGATTGGTAGGGTGGTGATGGTGATGTGCCAGCTGCAGGGGGCATCAGCAGCACTATGTGGAGGACAACCCCCTGCTCTTGTGATCTACCTAAGATGCTCTTATACAAGGCCAGGCTCACAGGGATGCATCTCTGCCCCCCGGACTCTGCCCAAGAGGGCTGCACCAGGCCTCATCTGCGCTGTGTGGACAGGTGAAAGCTGCACCAGTCGCTAGGACACATGCCTTCCCCACATTTCAAAATGCATTGCCACCGATACTCTGTGCAAAAGTCCTATTATTTTTATGTAATCTCTTAACTCACAGCTTCCTGGGGAAAATAATGGTACCATTTTATTCTGAGTGATGTTGGTTTTACTAACCCCTCAAAGTACTTCAGCATAATTTAAACTGCAGCTTTACTTTCATGCAAGCTGAGACTTATATGGCCCCTCTTATTCTAGTTTAAATATAGTAAATTAATTAGTTTAATCTATATGTTAGGGAAATATCTGCACTATTAAATATTTACTGACTGGGCCATGATTTTAACTCAGCAACAAAGGATTTGCTTGGGGCAGCATACATGCAATGTATGAGCTCAGAAGCATTCCCTGCACCTTAATGGAGACTTTTTGTCTACAAGCAATTAAAAATGAAGTTTATAGACTCTGAGCTTTTTATATTTCATGAATTCAGAAACAAATGTTCCTAAGGGATCAGGATAGTTTTATGAGAATTCTGCACAGAGATTGGTATCTGTTGCATTAATAAATAAGCACACACTTTTTGAAACATCTAGAAACAGCAATTCATTCTGCTTTGTATTCATGGAGGGGATGCAGTGAATGTGGTATACCTGGATTTCAGCAAGGCCTTTGACAAAGTGCCCCATGATATCCTGGTGGAGAAACTGGGGAGTTTTGGGACACACCAAAGCACTGTCCAGTGGATTAGGGCATGGTTGACTGACCAAAAGCAGAAGGTAACCATTAGTGGGGAATCATTGGGATGGGGGCCAGTGACAAGCAGGGTCCCCCAGGGCTCTGTCCTGGGGCCGATCCCGTTTAATCTTTTCATTAATGACATGGAAGAAAGGGTGAACAGTCTGCTGATCAAATTCGCAGACGACACTAAAACTGGAGCAGTGGCCACAACTGAGGAGCAGGTACTCCAGATCCAAAAGGATCTGGACAGACTATGGAAGTGGTCAGGAGACAACAGGATGGCGTTCAATGTGGATAAGTGCAAGGTCTTGCACTTGGGGCATAGGAATAGCTGTTATAAGTACAGGTTAGGGGAAAAGTGACTGCAGAACAGCACTTGTGAAAGGGACCTCGGGGTGCTGGTTGACTGCAGGCTAAACATGAGTCAGCAGTATGATGCGGCGGTCAAGAGGGCGAATGCCACCCTTGGTTGCATAGCCAGAAGTGTGGCTTCTAGATCAAGAGAGGTATTACTACCACTCTACACGACTCTGGTGCGCCCGCAATTGGAGTATTGTGTTCAGTTTTGTGCCCCTCATTACAGAAAGGATATAGCCAGGTTGGAGTCAGTGCAGTGTAGGGCCACAAGGTTGGTGGTTGGTTTGCAGGGGATGCCGTATGAGGCAAGACTGAGGGAACTGGGTCTCTTCAGCCTGGAGAAGAGGAGACTCAGAGGGGATATGTTGGCGACATACAGGTATGTGAGGGGATGTCACATGGAGATGGGTAGAGACCTGTTTTCCCCTGCAGAGGAAGGCAGGACACACTCCAACAGAGCAAAGCTCAGGGAGCCAAGGTTCCGTTTGGATGCCAGGAAGCACTTCCTGATAGTCAGGACCCCAAGATTGTGGAATGGGCTTCCACGAGAGGTCGTTGAGGCCCCATTGGTGCGGGTGTTCAAAGATAGGCTGGATGTCCACATGGTGGGCATGTCGTGAGTGGAGCTGACTGGTGCCGGAGGTCAGACTAGATGGCCTGGTAGACCCCTTCTGACTCGCTCTGTTTCTATGTCTCTATGTTTTATTTTGTGTTCTTCACCCAGGATATTACCATTCTTGTTTGTTAGTAACAAAATGTTAGCCTTGTGATAAGTGTGAGAAATGGTAGAAGAAAAACAGGGCATTCTGCCCTTGAGTGTGCTGTACATCTCTGCAATCTCTCTGTACAGGCTTATTGAACACACCTGCACCACTAGGCCTCCCAATGTGGAATGATTGGCACATTTAATCTTCACTGTCATGGTGTTCCCAAAAACAGCACTTAACCTTTTACTTTAGTTTGTAAATGGTCTGATTCACATGTAACAACCATTCAAAATATGAGTTGCCATTGAATCATGGGTTGTCATTGTATATGTACCATGATTTAAGTATGGGTTGTTAACCATTAACAGCCTGGGAGAGAACTCATGGGTTATTGTTGTGTTGTGAACTATAAGTTCTTCATAAATTGCCATAACATCCTAACCAGGTCAATTACTATGACCCCTGGTTTGCATATAATGGCAACCCATAGCTTATTAACTCCTGGGTTGTTGAATTTTGGATTGCTGTGATGTGCAAAACCAGCTGAACTAACAAATCCATGATTTATTAACCATGAACAATCCAGAAGGAGACTCCCCCCCCTATTTTTTTGGTAAACTCTGAGCTGTTTAGACTATAGGACTTAATTACATGTAAATCCAGAACATTGAGTTTTTCATGGATTGTTACTCCAGGTTACGGAGGTAGCAGGCAAGGGTATGAAAAAAAAGCACACCATCCACTCTACATGTCAGTACTGAAATGCTGCAAAGGTATCTGGGATACAGCAAGCAGATGAAGGAAGAAGAAAACATACAGTGCAAAGACTGAGTAGACAAAATGGTCTATAAGCCATGGACTATAAATTATATGTAAACTACATCTATGCATTTCCTAGTTAAATATTGTAATCCATCTGCAAAGTCACAAAGGTGGAAATTGGTTCTTACCTGATTTTGCAAGAGCAAGTGTGATGTGGTGATTAAAGTGTTGGACTGGGCAATTGGGAGAGCTCCTATTCTGTACTCAGCTATGAAACTCAGTGGGTGAATCTGTCATAGCATCTCAGACATAGCATCTCAGTCTAACCTACCTTACAGGGTTGCTTTTGTTGAGCTTTAAAATGGTGCTATGTAAGTCAGTTTAGGTTTCTCACAAGATGGAAAGGCAGTATATAAAACAATGTAATCATCCTCATCATCCTCCTCATCATCATCATCCAATAATACAACATTTGAAGCAGGACTGAGCCTAAATCAAGGAAGATCACATTTCAGGGAAAAAAATCGCCCCTTGCAAAATAAACATTTCCCACTCAGCCAGTACCTTGAAAGGCTAAGGAAATAGTTACCTGTTCAGGATAAAGGTGGATTGTACTCACTCTGATTTGACTTTGTGATGTCACCATGTAGTTTAATATACTTGACTATGTGATATCATTGGGAAGTATATTCAAAGTAAAGCTATGCTTCCTGCCATGACCCTGATTTGGCCTGGTGCTATTGTCAGCCAATTCAGACTGGTTGTGTGATATCTTAATGTTTCTTAAATTACCCTACATTGGCCATAATCACCTCAAGGAGAAGTCTGCACTTTCATGAAATGCCATGGAATCTGCTGACTGGGAAAGGAAACAGCTGAGAACAAATGGCAAACACCATGCAAAAAAAGATAAGGAAATTTTATGGAACATTCCTCCCCTAAATCCCACTTTCATCTCCTTAGTGCAGGCCTCATTTGAAGCAAATTTGGAGATTTCTCCTCAGGCTAAACCTTTGAAGAATTTCATGGAAAGTCAAAGTGACTGTGCTGAGTGTTGTAGCTGCATTTTTTTTTACAATCAAACATTTATTTCTTTTTCTCAAAGTGAGACAGAAAAATGGTAGTTGAAAATTCCGCCGTTGCTCCTTAGATCTTTCAAATTTCTTTAGTTGTGTTTGGTATTGAATAGGCCATATGTTAGAAGGGATACAATCAATCAATCAATCAATCAATCAATATGAGCTGCTAAAGTTCCCTTAATATGGCCATGCATACTTCATTATAAGCAAAACAAAAAAAATTGCAACGTATGTAAACACTCCTCTTCATGGATCACTGCCTTGCTTTGCCATAGAAACCCCATGGACAGTACAAAAGGCAAAAAGATATGACACCGGAAGATGAGCCACTCAGGTCAGAAGGTGTCCAATATGCTACTGGGGAAGAGCAGAGGGCTAGTACTACTAGCATCAGAAAGAATGAAGCGACTGGGTCAAAGCCAAAAGGACACTCAGTTGCAGATGTATCTGGTGGTGAAAGGAGAGTCCGATGCTGTAAAGATCTATACTCCATAGGAACCTGAAATGTAAGATTCATGAATCAAGGCAAGCTGGACATGGTCAAACAGGAGATGACAAGACTGAACATCGACATCTTAGGAATCAGTGAACTAAAATGGACAGGAATGGGGGAATTTAATTCAGATGACCATCAGGTGTACTACTATGGGCAAGAATCCCTCAGAAGAAATGAGTAGCCTTCATAGTCAATAAAAGAGTAGGAAAAGCAGTACTGGGATACAATCTCCAAAATGACAGAATGATCTCAGTTCTAATCCAAGGCAAACCATTCAACATCCCAGTAGTCCAAGTCTATGCCCCAACCACTGGTGCTGAAGAGGCTGAAGTTGACCGGTTCTGTGAAGGCCTACAACTTCTTCTAGAATTAACACCAAAAAATGATGTCCTTATCATCATGGGGGATTGGAATGCTACAGTAGGAAGCCAACAGATAACCAGAATGACAGGCAAGTTTGGCCTTGGAGTACAAAATGAAGCAGGGCACAGGCTGGTAGAATTTTGTCAAGAGAATACCATGGTCATAGCAAACACTCTTTTCCAACAACCCAAGAGACGACCATATGCATGGACCTTACCAGAAGGTCAACACAGAAAGCAGATTAACTATGTGTTCTCCAGCCAAAGATGGAGAAGCTCTGTACAGTCAGTAAAAACTAGACCAGGAGCTGACTGTGGTTCAGATCATGAGCTTCTTGTTGCAAAATTCAGGCTTAAATTGAAGAAAGTAGGGAAAAGCACTAGGCCACTCAGGTATGACCTAAATCATATCCCTGATGAATATACAGTAGAGTGACAAATAGATTTAAGGAATTAGATCTGATAGATAGAGTGCCTGAAGAACTATGGATGGAGGTTCGCAACATTGTACAAAAGGTAGCAACTAAAACTATCCAAAAGAAAAAGAAATGCAGGAGAGCAAAATGGCTGTCTGAGGAAGCTTTACAAATAGCTGAGGAAAGAAGGGAAGTGAAAGGCAAGGGAGAAAGAGAAAGATACACCCAATTGAATGCAGAATTTCAGAGAATAGCTAGAAGAGATAAGAATGCCTTCTTAAATGAACAGTGCAAAGAAATAGAAGAAAGCAATAGAATAGGGAGGACCCGAGATCTCTTCAAGAAAATTGGAGATATGAAGGAAACGTTTCATGCAAAGATGGACATGATAAAGGACCAAAATGGCAGGGACCTAACAGAGGCAGAAGAGATTAAGAAGAGGTGGCAAGATTACACAGAAGAACTATACAAGAAAGATCATAACGTCCCTGATAACCATGATGGGGTGGTCACTGACCTCGAGCCACACATCCTGGAATGTGAGGTCAAATGGGCCTTAGGAAGTCTGAGCAACAGCAAAGCTAGTGGGGGAGACAGTATTCCAGATGAGCTATTCAAAATCCTAAAAGACAATGCAGGAAAACTGCTACACTCAATATGCCAGCAAATTTGGAAAACTCAACAGTGGCCGCAGGATTGGAAAAGGTCAGTTTACATTCTGATCCCAAAGAAGGGCTATGCCAAAGAATGTTCAAACTACCGCACCATTGCACTCATTTCACATGCTAGCAAAGTTATGCTCAAAATCCTCCAAGCTAGGCTCCAGCAGTATGTGGACCGAGAACTCCCTGAAGTACAGAGAGGATTTCGAAGAGGGAGAGGAACTAGAGATCAGATTTCCAACATACGCTGGATCATGGGAAAGCTAGGGAGTTCCAGAAAAACATCTACTTCTGCTTCATTGACTATGCTAAAGCCTTTGATTGTGTGGATCACAACAAATCTGTGGCAAGTTCTTATAGAGATGGGAGTACCAGACCACCTTATTTGTCTCTTGAGAAAGCTGTCTGCGGGTCAAGAAGCAACAGTGAGAACTGGACACGGAACCACTGATTGGTTCAAATTAAGAAAGGAGTTTGGCAATGCTGTATACTGTTGTCCTGCCTATTTAACTTGTATGCAGAGCACATCATGGGAAAGGCGGGGCTAGATGAATCTCAAGTTGGAATTAAGATTGCTGGGAGAAATATCAACAACCTCAGATATGCAGATGATCCCATTCTAATGGCGGAAAGTGAAGAGGAACTAAAGAGCCTCTTGATGTGTGTGAAGGAGGAGAGCGCAAAAGTTGGCTTGAAACTCAACATTAAGAAAACTAAGATCATGGCATCCGGTCCTATCACTTCCTGGCAAATAGATGGGGAAGAAATGTAGTGACAGATTTTATTTTTCTGGGTTTCAAGATCCCCACAAACAGAGACTGCAGTCAAGAAATTAAAAGACGCTTGCTCCTGGGGAGGAAAGCTATGGCAAATCTAGACTGCATAGTAAAAAGCAGAGACATCACCTTGGCAACAAAAGTGCATATAGTCAATGCTATGGTTTTCCTAGTTGCAATTTATGGCTGTGAAAGTTGGACCATAAGGAAGGCTGAGTGCCAAAGAATTGAAGCCTTTGAATTGTGGTGCTGGCAGAGACTCCTGTGAGTCCCTTGGACAGCAAGGCAATCAAACCGGTCAGTCCTAGAGGAGATCAACCCTGACTGCTCTTTAGAAGGCCAGATCCTGATGATGAAACTCAAATACTTTGGCCACCTAATGAGAAGGAAGGACTCACTGGAGAAGAGCCTAATGCTGGGAACAATAGATGGCAAAAGAATAAGGGGATGGCAGAGGGTTAGGAGGCTAGATGGAGTCACTGAAGCAGTCGATGTGAGCTTCACTGGATTTTGGGGGATGGTGAAGGACAGGAAGGCCTGGAGGAATGTTGTCCATGGGTTCATAATGGGTCAAACACGACTTCGTGACTAACAACAATGGTGTAAACACTGAGAACTTTAAACACATAGCAGTACAACTAATTGCATTAAGTAGAATGGTCTGTTAAAATAGCTTTGCTGTGGTACCACTGCAGTGTAATTCATACTGAGTTACAGAGTCCAAATGGTCAGCATGGTTGAATAGAAAACCTTATGTTAGTCCTGTGTCAGAGGGAAGCCCACACCTTCAACAGGAATTTCTGACCAGGAAAAAAGACATCACAGAGTTACAATTTAGTATGAGTGTGACTTGAATCTGGGATGCATACTGGATGAAAACAAAGAGCATGCAACTTTCCTTGGCTTTCTAGCTTGCCTGAATGTATCTGGAGTTCTTTGGCTCTGCAGTTGTCTCTCTGGAATGTGCTTGCTTTGTGCAGGAGCCTGGCCAGATTCTAGCAGGTGCCCAATGTTCCTTGGCATTGGTAGCTTCCACTAGGCTAGAGAAAGGTAATCAACTTGAGAAGAAGACAAGAGCTGGTTTCACTTTTGCACACAAAAGCCATGATGTCTTGTGATGCCTTGAAGACTAATGAATTTAATGTGGCATAAGTTTCAGTGGACAAGTGTTTACTGTACAGAAGGTTATTTTGAAAGAGATTCCTTTTCATGTAATTGGTGAAAAATGACACTTGTTTAAATAAAGTACAGAGGCCCTGATGGTCTCTGTTGCATCTGCTCCCCCTGCCCAAATAAGGTGTTTTTTTTTTTGTCCCATCCATCAATCAAATACACTCCCTGCATCCCTGTCCATAATCCCCTTTCACAAGCAGGGGTGTCCCTAGGAGCCAGGCTTCTTTAAAGACAGGCTTTTCTTTAGACCCTGGGGAAGCTGCCTCAGTCACATGATTTGGAACACAGAAATTTGCCCATTACTTAATTTATTAACTCTTATCATACTTTTACTGCCAGGAAAAGATTGAAGCTTGGAAGATTTTTTCACTCAGGGGTCAAGTCAACTCCAGTACCTGGATCTACAGAAAACCCTGGGATTGATAACTTTAGTAATTTGGGAAAAACAACAACAATAACAAAGGTAGTCATGTTGGTCCATGAGAAGTCAAGGAAAACCAGTCCATAGTTGGGGCAATACATTTCTTGGGAATTTTAGTTGGTCCTAACTCATAAAGCTATCCATCTATGGTATGTTAAGAGCTGTATAATGATGAGGTTAGAAATGTAATATTGCAACATTTGGTGAAGGTTTTAAGAAGTTAGAATCCAATAACTGTAAAACTAACTAAAGCAAGTGCTCTAGAATCCCAGAAACTGTTTTATTTGAAATAAAAGGAAGGACCACCTTTGGCAGTGGCTCTTTCTTGCTCCTCACCATGTCCAGGGCCCTGGAGCAGCAAAGCAATGCCCTCCTATCTTGAGGTCTCTACTCATCACTTTTGTGCTCATTTGTGGTGGGGCAGGAGAAGATTTTTTTTTCATTAACTTAATGGGATTTACTCCCTAGTACTTGTATAAGCTTCCAGTCTAAGAGCATGAGTTGTTATAGTGCATCTTTAGTACACTTATTACAGTGTGCTGTCACAGTTTTCCTTGCCGGTGTGCCATGCTCAGTTTGCAATTAATCAGTAGATGTTTACTTGCTTGTCCCAGATACTTCATCTTCCCCAACTAGATTCAGACCTGAAAGACCTCAAAAAGAAAAGTGTGGGCGTATGGAAGGCAAGTTTTAAGCAAGCACAGTTTGGGGCATTGTACCTAGCACTGCCCCTGAGCACACTTCTGTGCACTACAGCAGAAAAGTAGCAGTGATACTATCCATAGACCTTCCATAAACCTTAATGTAAGGGGAAGATCTTAGATCAAGGAAGAAGCACTGAGCAGAGACCCTGGAAAGACTTGCTGCCCACTTTCCTGATGGTTTGCTGCAGCAGGGAAGCTGCTCTCTCGACTCAGTGCCCTGCTCTGGGGGTGTTCTTTCTCAGGGAGAGGCTACGGGGAGTGCCTGTGCCATGGCCACTTTGCTGTAATGGTAGCAACTCCTGTTTCAAATTACTTTAAAGTCAGCCAGTGCATGTCCAGGCTCCAGCTGGAGGGGAAATGGCAGAGGAAAGGATGCTCTCCTGCCTGCTACATCACTTCTCTACAGCTATGCAAAGGCTCGGCAGCAGCTGTGGTTGGCAGACCCATGTGTGCCACTTAATGTCTAGATTGCCTCAAAATGATGGGATCCTTGTCTCTAGTGAAAAAAGAATCCATTGCCAAGCTGCATTTCTTTACTAAAAAGTAAGACTGCATACAGCAGATACTGTAAGATATGTAAGAGGAATTATCATGGGAAATGATTATACTCATTGAACAATCTGCTAGTTATTAACTGTTTAAGTTTTCAGCAAATGTAAATCAGTCTTGCTTTATGGACTAGGAAGAAGGCTTGATCTGCCTTTGTAGCAGCCTAATTAGAAATGTATAATGTAACAGCAGTCTGTGGTTTCTGAGAGTGTTCATAACCCAAAATGTCAACAACCTTAAACACTTTCCATCTGTTTTCCATTCAGAGCAAGCCTGTGTGATTTTCAGAGGGAGAGATTATTTCTGTTGCTGGCACTCTGAAGGTGGTAATCAGATAATCAAAATGCATTTGATTACATGGCGAATGCACAGATCATTCTGTCCTGAAGAAAGAATTTTGCATTAACTCTGTTGCCTATCAGTGGTTTTTCACTGTGTTGTGTTCATTGTGTTCACTGTGTAGGTCTAGCCAAGTAAGACCAATGGCAACCTAAGTCTGTTACTTTCATCATTAAAAAGAAAACAAACTGCATCTATTGCCCTGGAGATTTCAGGCTAGATTCAAAAGCTACACACTCTTCCTTCCCCTCCGCACCTGGCTATTGTTGAGTGGTCTCTGGATAGCAAAGACATGATAAATGCACAAACATGAAAAGTGACTTTGTAGCCTCAGCCAGACCATTGGCCCATCTATGAGCCTTATCTGTGAGTTTGGGTAATGATGGGGTGTAGAATCCATCTAAAAAACGTGGTGCTTGTTCCAGTTCCCTTATTCCCAAAAGGATTTCACCTCACCCCAGAAATCTAGCTGGAACAAAACATCTGATTTCAAGGTGGGTGAAATGGGTGAGAAACAGACCCAGTCAATTCAGTGCCCAGTGTGTCTCTTGCCATTGCAGACTTGACTGGGACTACATACCCCAGCATCCCTGATGAAAAAAAATGGTGCTCTGTGTGACATTTTTACTGATGAGAGAATCCACCAAAGAGAGATGCTCTGTCAAGGCCAAAGAGTATCCAAAGCTACAACCTCTGTCCAAAAGAAGTTTTTTTACAGTGATCAACAATAGTAAGAGGAAGTAGGGTGGACACTTTCCAAACATTTGCTTCGAAAGCTTGAAAAACTGAAATACATTTGTGAATATGTGCCTGGAAGGCCGACAAAAGCTCAACTGTTTTCAGAGTGAGCAAATGAGCATTCATACATTCTTTCTTCTATTTATATCTAATTACCTCTGGGTCTATTTCAAAGTTCTGGGTACTTATTCTAAAGCCCTAAAGGCCAACACTACTGAGAGTCAGTGTGGTGTAGTGCTTAAGAATATGGGATTGGGACTTAGGCAATCTGAGCTCAATCCCTGACCCAAAAAATCCTGCTGTCCCTCAGACATTTTTCAGGGATCCTTCATTATCTTCTCCTGCAATGTGCAAGATGTAGGGACAGAGAGGCCTGAAAAGATGGCATACAGTGCAAACCCTCTCCAAGTGTTCTTCTTAAGAGAAGGGGAAGTGAAGATACATGTGCCAACATCATCTCCTCCCTCACCATTTACTTTGCCCCCTACACATGGAAGACAGCTGTCTACAGACAACAGCCTGCTATGTTGTCCAGATTTTAATATCCTGATTTTCACTAATCTGAACTCTCACCTTGCAAGCACCTTGCAAAGGCAGTCACCCTCCACATTTAGAAGGGATAGAACTAATGAACTTATTTCTGCATAGGGCCAATGAGAAAAACACCCAAGCAGGGCTTGTGTCCTCTCAGAATCTTCTCCAATGTTAAGAACTTTCAGGGCATGCAAGTCTTGTGGGGAAGCATTTCCAGAAAGTAGCATGTTAGAAAATCATTGGCTTGCAAGATACCAGTCAGGACAAGGATTTGATTGCCCTTCTCCAACAAGAACAGAATCCTAACTGGGAAATGCTGATTCCATCCCAGTGCTACCCAGTGTCTCAGCTACATAATAGCACTATTCATACACGATCTTGTATTAGTAGCACAAAGTTCAAGACAGAGAAAGCACTGAGAATTGTTTGAGATAGTTGGCATAATTTTATTTTAGTTTAGTTGATTTCCAGCTTCCACTTTAGCAAACTGACAGATCTAACCAGCAATGTATTTAATATACTCAATTTGAGTAGTGTATTTTAGATTCTTTATTAAGCTTTAATGCCTCAGAGGAATCAATAATTGAACTTCATTAAGTAGTTAAGACAGCTTCACAGCTGTGACTCTGTCACCTCTGGAATAGTGAAGCAGCCAAGATGTGTTGTATCTCTTTCAGTGTGAAAAAATACGAAACATGGTGGAGAGACTGGGAAGGTAGGCTGTAGCCCTGTACCATCTCTGTATTAATGCAGGAGCTCTGAAGGGTAACAGGTATCCTGTCTGGCTGAATACAGTGACAGGGCTCTGCTCAGCCAGGATCCCTGATTATGCAGACACCCTGATTTTATGGAGTACCGGGCTGTGTTCAGCCA
This sequence comes from Varanus komodoensis, assembly GCF_004798865.1. Taxonomy (NCBI): domain Eukaryota; kingdom Metazoa; phylum Chordata; class Lepidosauria; order Squamata; family Varanidae; genus Varanus; species Varanus komodoensis. Next base: position 1,791,366 of record NW_025336334.1, on the reverse strand, counting down.
AAGAGGGCCACCATTCCTCTTCCAACCTCCTTCTTCCATGTGGAGTGGTTGGAACTGGAGAGGACAGGACATGTCTCCACACACCTTCTCCTTCTCCACTTCTATGCCACCCAATAGCTGAAGCTCTCTGGGTGGTTCATAACATTTTTTTCTATTTTGAACCCCTGATAGAGGTTAACCATTTGTCACTTACCCGAACTTACCATCACTTGCCATCGGTGTCCAGGGCAATTTACAGACTAGCAATAAAACAGACTGGTCTCTGTTCTGCGGAGCATACAGTTTAATTTTGGAGTGCAGAGGGAGATGTAAAAGACAGGCAAGGATAAACAGGGAGAGAACATCTGTTCAGTTCTTGGCATAGGTTCAGCAGGGAATGAAGACCAAGGTTTAATCAGTCACCTTCTCTGTGAAAGCAGGAAAGGGCCGCTGCTAGTGCTGCCTCTATCAGTTAGTGTGTTCTGTGTCTATGCAGCCACTGAGGAGGGAAAAGGCCTTGCTGACCAGCACAATGCCTGTAGTGAGTGGAGCCTCTTGCCCCTCTTGGCAGGTATGCCAGGGTCAGCAGGGCTGGGATGCTGAAGGGGAACAGATAGGAGACACAGATAGGAGTTTTGGGAGAGCAGGTAGAAGCTCAGGCCTTGGAAGTGCCCTCAAGTTTGCTGCCTACAAGAACTCAGGCCAACCAGGAGAGTGGGAATCTTTTGGAAGGGATGGAAGTGGTCGAAGGAGGAGGAGAAGGCAAGCCCTTGCCTTGCGCAATCCCTAGCACCATGTCAAGGCACTGGGAGAAATGAGCTGCACAGGTAGAGAACTTGCACTGCTTTTGCCAGCTGGCCTTTCAACAGTGGGAACTATCCTCAGGGTGGAACCCCAGAGTCACTGAAAGGGAAGGGTTTGTGGGAGGGGGGAGTCCCTACTTGGGATTCAACAATCACTCTTAGTATGCACAGAGGCTTATCTTCCAGCTTACAGGGGAGTTTAGAACATTACTTTGCCTTGCAGCTGTGAAATGCCAATAAACAATCTGTTTTGCAAAGAGACTGTCAGGTGTTTCGAGCTTTGGTGCAAAAAGGCAAGGACTGCACTCATGACAGTGCACTGGATGTGTGTGAGGGGAACCCTCGTCCTGCTCACAGAAAACTAGTTGGGTCAGGGTACGGTTTGGGGACAGAACTGACTTGTAGAATGACCTGCACAAGAGCTGCTCTTCCACAATTTAAAGAGCAGAACTGGTTTGTCATATGTTGTAGTATGCCCAGTTATATGTGTTGCCATCAACAAACTCTCCTTAATAAAATTATTAAGTCCAGAGTCTAAAATCATCAGATCACACCATGGCTGCTAGTCACTTTCTCTGTTATATCTAATGCTTAGAAGATTACTGCTATTCCCATATGGCTCCCTCTCTGAAGCATGCTGAAAACATCAACTGAAGTCCTTCTTGGAGTCCCAAAGCCTAGCAAAATTAGAGAAGCAGAGCCATTTCAGTGGCTGCACTATTGCTATTGAACTCCTTGCCCAAAGAACCCCATTTGCTGTTCTAAGCCAGCAGATCAAAAAAGAAATCTTACTAAATGCCAGCTGAAATATACCACCAGCTACAAAGACTAAAAAATGTTGATTGCTCTTCCAGTAGCAGCTGAACATCTCACCTGAATCTTGTTTTATGACATTCTGAGCATTTACTTTGTTGAACTTTTTCTTCTTTTTTACGTATTGATAAGGTTTTGTGCTGACTTTGTTGTTGTTTATGTAATTGTTAATCACATTTAGATATGTAATACGAATAATTAAAATAAACTATTTGCAACTCTATGATTCAGCAAACTAAAATCTTTCCAAACCTTACATTTTTCAGATTGGAATCAGATTTAGTCATGCTTGGAGTACGCTATCTGTTGGTGACATACAGGTATGTGAGGGGATGTCACACAGAGATGGGTAGAGACCTTTTTCTCCCCTGCAGAGGAAGGCAGGACATGCTCCAACGGAGCAAAGCTCAGGGAACCAAGGTTCCATTTAGATTCCAGGAAGCACTTCCTGACAGTTAGGACCCCAAGGGTGTGGAATGGGCTTCCACGAGAGGTCATTGACGCCCCATCGGTGAGGGTGTTCAAAGATAGGCTAGACATGCACATGGTGGGCATGTCGTGAGTGGAGCCGCCCGGAGCTGGGGGTCAGACTGGATGGCCTGGTAGACCCCTTCTAACTCGCTCTGTTTCTATGTTTCTGTGTTTCTATGACTAATTTAAGTCCCATTGATTTCAGAGGGTCAACTCCAAGGTTAACTAAATATGGATCCAACTCAATTATTATTATTACATTAAATTTACATCCTTGACTACAAAGGTGCCAGACCCTAATGGGTTACACCCGAGAGTACTTAGAGTGTTGGCAGGAGTTCTCTCACGCCCGCTGGCCTCCATTTTTGAGGCCTCATGGAGAACAGGTAAAGTTCCAGAGGACTGGAGGGTGGCATCAGTGGTCCCAATTTTCAAAAAGGGTAGTAGAAGGGACATGGAGAATTACAGACCTGTTAGCCTTACGTCCATTGTAGGAAAACAATGGAAAGGCTCATAATAGAGAGAGATCTAGTGATGCTTGATAGGGAAGAGAGGCTGACAGCCACACAATACGGCTTCCACAAAAACAGGTCCTGCCAGACAAACCTTGTGGAATTCTATGACAAGCTTTCGAGATGGCTGGATGGAGGGGATGCAGTGGAAGTGGTTTACCTGGACTTCAGCAAGGCCTTTGACAAAGTGCCCCATGATATCCTGGTGAAGAAACTGAGGAGTTTTGGGATACACCAAAGCACTGTCCGGTGGATTAGGGCATGGTAGACTGACTGAAAGCAGAGGGTAACCATTAGTGGGGAATCATTGGGATGGTGGCCAGTGACAAGCAGGGTCCCCCAGGGCTCTGTCCTGGGGCCAATCCTGTTTAATCTTTTCATTAATGACATGGAAGAAGGGGTCAACAGTCTGCTGATCAAATTCGCAGACGATACTAAAACTGGAGCAGTGGCCACAACTGAGGAGCAGGTACTCCAGATCCAAAAGGATCTGGACAGACTATGGAAGTGGGCAGGAGACAACAGGGTGGCATTCAATGTGGATAAGTGCAAGATTTTGCACTTGGGGCATAGGAATGGGTGTCATAAGTACAGGTTAGGTGACAAGTGGCTGGGTGACATATGACTTCACATTCCAGGATGTCTGGCAGGAGGTCAGTGACCACCCCATCATGCTTATCAGAGACATTAAGCTCTTTCTTGTATAGTTCTTCTTCTGTGTAATCTTGCCACCTCTCCTTAATCTCTTCTGCCTCTGTTAGGTCCCTGCCATTGTGGTCCTTTATCATGCCCATCTTTGCATGAAATGTTCCCTTCATATCTTCAATTTTCTTGAAGAGTTCTCTGGTCCTCCCTATTCTATTGCTTTCTTCTATTTCTTTGCACTGTTCATTTAAGAAGGCATTCTTATCTCTTCTAGCTATTCTCTGAAATTCTGCATTCAATTGGGTGTATCTTTCTCTTTCTCCCTTGCCTTTCGCTTCCCTTCTTTCCTCACCTATTTGTAAAGCTTCCTCAGACAGCCATTTTGCTTCCTTGCAATTCTTTTTCTTTGGGATGGCTTTAGTTGCTACCTCTTCTACAATGTTGCGAACCTCCGTCCATAGTTCTTCAGGCACTCTGTCTATCAGATCTAATTGCTTAAATCTATTTGTCACCTCCACTGTATATTGATCAAGAATATGATTTAGGTCATACCTGAGTGGCCTAGTGCTTTTCCCTACTTTCTTCTATGTAAGCCTGAATTTTGCAACAAGAAGCTCATGATCTGAGCCACAGTCAGCTCCTGGTCTAGTTTTTACTGACTGTACAGAGCTTCTCCATCTTTGGCTGCAGAGCACATAGTCAATCTGGTGTCTGTGTTGACCGTCTGGTGATGTCCATGTGTAGCGTTGTCTCTTGTGTGGTTGGAAAAGAGTGTTTGCTATGACCATCGTATTCTCTTGACAGAATTCTACCAGCCTGTGCCCTGCTTCATTTTGTATTCCAAGGCCAAACTTGCCTGTTATTCCAGTTATCTTTTGGCTTCCTACTTTAGCATTCCAATCCCCCATAATGATAAGGACATCATTTTTTGGTGTTAATTCTAGAAGGTGTTGTAGGCTTTCATAGAACTGGTCAACTTCTGCCTCTTCAGCACCAGTTGTTGGGGCGTAGACTTGGACTGCTGTGATGTTGAATGGTTTGCCTTGGATTAGAACTGAGATCATTCTGTCATTTTGGAGATTGTATCCCAGTACTGCTTTTCCTACTCTTTTATTGACTATGAAGGCTACTCCATTTCTTCTGAGGGATTCTTGCCCACAGTAGTATACCTGATGATTATCTGAATTAAATTCACCCATTCCTGTCCATTTTAGTTCACTGATTCCTAAGGCGTCGATGTTCAGTCTTATCATCTCTTGTTTGAACATGTCCAGCTTGCCTTGATTCATAGATCTCACATTCCAGGTTCCTATGGAGTACAGATCTTTACATCATCAGACTCTCCTTTCACCACCAGATACATCTGCAGCTGAGTGTCCTTTCGGCTTTGACCCAGTCGCTTCATTCTTTCTGGCGCTACTAGTACTAGCCCTCTGCTCTTCCCCAGTAGCATATTGGACACCTTCCGACCTGAGGGGTTCATCTTCCAGCGTAATATCTTTTTGCCTTTCGGTACTGTCCATGGGGTTTTCATGGCATAGATACTGGAGTGGGTTGCCATTTCCTTCTCCAGTGGATCAACTTTTGTCAGAGCTCTCTGCTACGACCTGTCCATCTTGGGTGGTCCTGCACAGCATAGCTCATAGCTTCATTGAGCTACACAAGCCCCTTCGTCAAGGCAAGGCAGTGATCCATGAAGTGGCCTCACTAATATCTTACACCTCTAAGAACTTTTTGGAGCTATTGTTTAATAGCTACCTTAACCTGATCAAAACCCATATTTAATAAAGTTGATGGGGAGAAACCCAAAGTAGCCAATTTCAGCCCAACTGTCCTTATCCTGCTAGATTTGTAGTCATCCCAGAAAATTAAAGAGGGAAGGCTAACTGGAAGGAACAATCTAAGCCAGTATGAGAAGATGGTTACCTATCTTCACTAGCCTCAATTCTAACCTGACCAGTCTCTAAATGGAGCCTAATGTTGGAGACACCCTTGGGTGCTCCTAATGCTCCCCTCAAAAATTTAGACTGAACATGCTGTAATGCCATGATGTCCCAATTGGGTGCCATGTAATAATTGAGTTAAGATTTCTGGCTGGAATAATTTAAAAGCTGCAGTGAAATAGTGGCCTCCTTTAGAGTGCATAAATTGTAAAATGGCTCAAGAGCTTCTCTGAACATTCATTGCCACATGTTCACCATGAGCGCTTCTCTTGAGTGGAAGATAACTCCCAGATATTTAAAGCATAACACTTGCTTGATCTTATGATCATAAATTTTACATTAACAAATTTTCAGCACCCTAAGTAGACAGCAGAGGAACAGGTAATGGCACAATGTGTTGGATGATGACCAGGTCAATAAACCTATTATGTTCCTGCTAATGTAGTTACATTCCTCAGTGGATATGGGAATATAGGTGGCATGTGGATTTGTTGCAAAACCTTGTCCCTAGGAATATGTCTCTGTGTGGCTTGTTATTTCTGCTGTATAACTGTTTTTGATGAGGGAACAGCTAACAAACTACATTGTATGGCCTGTGAGTAAGAAGTTTCATTTACCAGGATGCTTCTTTCTTGCCAGCTTGCGAGAGACAGGTAATTCCTAATCCAAAACAGGTATCCAAGAGCAACAGTTGGCCACTTAAGGGATATATTCAACCAGGGATAGCTACATTCTCAACTCTTTTCAGGTTTCATTTCATTTTATTTCTTAAATTTCCAGCTCAGACCAATATTTGAAGCTTCCATTTAGCAGTAGCACAGCTGGCTGAAGTCTGAATTTATATAGTGCTCTTGTCTCACCTGGCCTGGAGGTATGTTCTGTGGCATGGTTTGTGTTGCTGTAGATACTCACCTAAGTCGCCTTTGCTTGATATGATTATCTATATTACACAACTGGCTCCCTTTGTTGTTACCTGCAAGCTCCACCCACAATATGTTATTCAGCCATTTTTAATCTACTAAATATGTAATCTACTGCCCACTCTCCAAGCATGCCTTTCTTGGACCACGGCTACTTCTCCACACAAATTACTTACCCATGTAGAGCAGGGGTCTCAAACTCGCGGCCCGCGGGCCAATTGCCGGGATGGGCGGGGCACGGGGGAGGGGCCCTGCGACCTTCAAAGTGCCGGCGGCGCCCGGGCCGGCCGTGGGATGAGCGGCCCACCACCACCGCGGTGGTGGAATACTTGATGCGGCCCAGCCTCACCCAGACTCTACTTCCAGCGGCCCACAGGTAAGTTGATTTTGAGACCCCTGATGTAGAGGATGCTTCAGCACAGCTAAAGATCTTTAGTAGTATTCCTTCGGTGCTAGGATGTGACCTGCTTTTCCCCCCTTTCCTCTCTAAAAGCAACCCAAGCTTTCATCTAACTCTGATGAAGAAGGTTTGGGAAAGGTCCCACCTGTCAGCCTGAAAAACCATAGAACTGTTCCATGGGTGGGTTCTATACCTATTTTTCTTTTAATGTTTTCTTCTCTCACATTAAAAAAAGAGATTTCACAATCTTTGAACTGGGAAATACAATGAACATAAAGGAATGCTCCCATTGTAATGAAGTACAGATGGCTCTTGCTTGCCAGAACTAAGTATGTCCTATAAGTGGGGAGCAGTGTGTTTGGAAGTGCTGGAGGCCAAAATGAGGCCTTTTTTTTCCTGTCTGGCACAGGTAATGTAGCTAATGCTGAGGGGAGATTCTGACACAAATGCTGGCGCATACTTTTAAATGTTTCTGCAGCATTCCAGAAAAACTAATTTCTATATTTATTATACGCAGAGAAACTCTGCACACAGGCACATGTAGTGCTGTCATACCATAAATTTTAAATCATTTTTATGGAGTGGGGAGGTAAGAGACTTTAAGTCTACAACTCAGGGTTTGGAATGATTTGGAATGAAGCATTTCCAAGCCAAGAGAAATCAAGAGTTTTACCACACTACAAATACTATGCTTGATCTTAGCCAAAAAGCTGGGAAGTGACTTAAAATGGGTTTATTAATCATTCCTCCTCAGTACATTATCACCCTATATGGAGGACAACAAATATAACAGAAAATTCTCAGCATTGTCACCAAACACCCATTCTAACAATGCTTTGAGGGGAGTTATGTGAACTATGATGGGATAAATACATCTATCCTTAATTCTCACTAAGCAGTTTAAACCAGGGTTCAATCAGCACAATATATAACATAAGCCAATGATTTAAAATGTTTAAAGTGTTTAACAAATTCTAAACAATGAAATAATTATTCTGCACATGAATCAGTGTTAATGCCATGAATGTTGGCCAATCCTCAGTAAGTTGTGATGCAAAGGTCATATTCATTAGATCTGCCTACTAGGAAGCCATTCAGCATCAGCACCATCTGCAGATGCTTGTGCTGATTCTGACATTGGGAGGAGATCTATTCCAGGTCTGGATTTGTGTACGGCCTTCACATGGTTCCAACAATCTTGAAATTTACCATTATTTCCTACTCTGAATTTAGGGACAGATGGCTCTCTCAGGCTCACCCTTACCAAGATTATCATGTGTTCTGAGGTCAAGCTTGTTCTATCCCATTTCAGCATGAACTTGCAATTTTCTAAAAAATGGAATTAAGTATGCATTTTTGTAACATATACAAGGATAAACCAATTTTAAATGTCTACATTTCCCATCCCTTACCATTGTACTTGACATTGCTAACATGTTGCTTGGTGTAGACTTTTCTTCAATATACATCTCGAGTTGAATTCCAGTTTGACTTCAGCTGTTGTTTTTAAGTTGACTGAGATGCACAACATATTCTGATAGAATAACTGTAATGAAGCCTTTCAAACATAATGCTTTACAAGTGTTGCAAATTTTCCTATTTCTGGGGCTAGCCTACCTCACAGGTTTGTTATAAAGCTAAAATACTGCTCTAAGCAATCTAGAGGAAGGCAGGGTAAAAAAAGAAGCTGGAATTTTAAGTAGTCTGTTTGCTGGAAACATCATAGTCTATCAGATTTTAGGAGAAATCAGCCAAAGATCCCCTAAGGATTTTTCCAAATGACCTGTTGAAACCAGACTTTTTTCTCTTAATTGGAAGGTTTATGGAAGTTGTGGGACAATAATAATAATAATAATAATAATAATAATGCCCATATTAACATTCTCCAACAGTGCACTAAAGAAGTCTCTGTCATGCCTGATTTAAGACTAGTTTCCTTTTGGGGTGTATGTATGTGTGTATAACTGAACATTAAATTGCTTCTTTAAATAAGATTTCTTCACTCAAAATTTGCATGGCTGTTATATTGTTGTGATAAACAGTATTGCCTCTGCTTTCAAATTAGCATCGGGGTTGGAATGGCAAATTTCTTGCATGTGTGCCTAAAGTTCTGAAAGCATAGCAGGATTATTCTGATTTCCATCCCTTTCTGTATGCAAGTTTGTATGGATTTTTCTTATAGTATCTGGATGGCAACTCCTAATGTTATTTAAATAGAGAGTTGTCAACTTCCAAGTGCTGGAAAATTCCAGGGCAGCCTTTACTTTTTCCCAAGATTTGGGTGTTTTTAATAGGTGTTGAGTGGAGGAAAAGTAGACAAGTGCATGCATACATCCACATGCACACAAACAAAAATCTGTCCCAAAAGTAGCAGCAAATCATGGCAGCTGGCCCAAGGCTGCTTCTTACTAGCTTGCTACAAAACTCAGGCTTCTTATCCTTTTTTCTGACTGAATGGAAGCTTTCACTTTCTTTTGGCTCTTTCTCATACCCAGGCAGATGCAAATTGCACACACAGCTATTAAGTAAGCACCTGCAGGTGTCAATAGTGACAAAATTTCCAAAGGCAAATAGTATGGCATTGGAAGGTTAACAGGTTGGTCAAGGAGAAAGGGGTTCAAGCATCTAACCCATGTTTCCTCTTCTGGTTTTTCCCTGTGTAGCCTCTGGTTCTTTTACTAACTTGCCTTACATCTTGTGGTACTGCTGCTAAATGCTAGGTTAATCCCGAACAAGAGCTGTTATCGAATTATAGCCAAGGAGGCCAACCTACCATGTATAACTATGACCTGAGTATACAAAGGGCAGTAGTTTGTCTCATACATTTGTGCCCACCAGGGGTATTGCTTTAGCACAGAAGGAGGTTGTTGTGGTCTTTAGGGAATCCTTCTCCATCTCCAAGCTTCCTCTGCCTCTTGAGTGCTAAGGACCCAGAAATTGTCAGGAATTTAGCTGGTGTACCACATACTCAAATGTCAAGCAGGCTAACAGACTTAGAATTCAATCTGAAGATTCTCGGGATGATTGTCCCAAGAGATCTCAGTATCTTTGCCAAGGTTGTCCAATCCAGTGCAGCTCAGGATGCCATGACAATCATGGGGCTGTCCCAACATGTCATCAGCCCAATACATGCAGTAAGTCACACTTTGGATTTGGTTCGCTTGCTTGGGCAAGAAGATGGTGATCCAAAAGTATCCAAAATCATGACCCCTTTGTCATGATTGAATCACTACCTGTTGAAGTTTAGATCTGCAGCACTTTTTCCTCTCTGCAAGGGTGGGACCTGAAAGAACAGTCTGTTCATAGAGTTTTGAAGGATTCCCAGGTGGTATAACGGGTGCGCCTGTCAAAACCTTGGTCACGCCATGGGACATGGAATTGATCAGCTTGGTTGATATGATTGTATTCAAGCACTGTCTCCCCCTTGGCATGCCAGAGTTGCTTCTTGATACATCTTGATGTGGAAGACAATAAAGGAATCAGGACATCATCTAGAACACAAGTGGAGAAAGACTCATGCTGAATCTGCTGACTGAATACTGATCAGACCTCACTGCAAGCCTGCCATGTGTGGTGAAGATGATAAAAAAGATTTTTCTCCAGCTCCATTGCTTCATCACAGTATCAACCAGCAAAGCTATTTCAGGTATTGTTATTGTTATTCAGGTATAAACTGCCCCTGAGTGGGAATTGTCCATTCCCTTGACATCTTGCTATGAAAAATGTGCAGCCCTTTGAAGATAAAATCACTTGTATCTGGTGCAGCTTGGGTTCCTCTATTAGTACTGTTCCATTAATGAGGATATCCAAAGTACAGTGTTATTGGATAAGTTTCAGTTGCTGAAGCATGGAGATGCAGATAAGATGCTTGAATGAGTTCAGTTTACCCCTTGTATGCTTGAGCTTGTCTTGGTTTGCTATATCTAATAAGGAAAGGATGGTTGGATGGGGCTGAAAAGTTGATTCTTCTTTGGGAGAGCAGGAGGTACTAAGCCTCCTTAAAAGAGGCAGTAATCAGGTTGCTCCTGGAAAACCGTGACTTGGACACAGCAAAGGAAGAAAAACATCCCCTTCTTTAGCATGGTGCTCAAGTGCATAGCTGCTGATCAGCTCCAAGAAATCTTGGATGAAGTTGACTTTTTAAATAAAATTTAAAAATTATTTTAAAAAAATGAATACTCAACTTTTGCAAATTATTACAAAATTTTAAATTATATATAAACAGGTTTTTAAATGTGAATCATTTTATATAAAAGTGGTTTTAAAAATATTTCTGTGTGTGTTCACTCACATGAAAATTTAAAAATGTTTAGTTATACAAAATGTTGCTTTTAAATAAAAAATATAAAATTGATGCAGTATTTGGGGTTCTTTTGCTTGCTTGTTTGGAGTGTACTATGTGCACTTGTATGTACATTGAGTCTGATTTTTTTATCCATTTTGGTCTGGCTTTAGAATTAGGTTTGGGAAAGAAACTGTTTTAATTGTCCTATAGAATGATTTTTGTGAAGAGAGACAGGGTTGTGTGACCATGTTGGTTCTCTTGGATCACTCAGTGGCATTTAATTCTATTGGTCATGATATCCTTCTGGATCAACTGCATAGGCTGGGAGGGCTCCAATTTTCAAGTGGTTGCATTCCTACTTGGATGGTCATTTCCAGAAAGTGGTGGATTATTGCTCTGATTCATGGTAATTATGCCATGGGATTCCACAGGTCTGTTTTATCGCCTATACTATTTAACATCTATATAACTAATTGGTTATCCAGGACTGTAAGCTGGCCAATCATCAATATGCTGATGAAAGCCAGCTCCACCTGTACTTTTCATCTAACTTGGGTGAGGCAGTGGGTGTCCTGAAATAGTTCCTGAGATGAGTAATGCAACTGGATAAGGCCAACAAACTGAAGTACAATGCAGGCAAGACAGAGGTACTGTTAGCAGTGATTCCTCTGCCTGCATGAATATGGCATTAAACCTATCCTGGAGGGATTCCACTTCCTCTGAAAGAGCAGGTATGCAGCTTCAGATGCTCCTGTATCCATCAGGGTTACTTGAGGCCCAAGTGGCCTTGCTGGCCAGAAGTATGTTTTTATCAGCTATGTCCCTACCTGGACACAAATAGCCTGGTGGCAGTTATCAATGTTCCACTAACCTCCTCATTGGATTACTGCAATATATTGCATCTAGGGCTACCTTTGACAAGAATCTGGAAACTTTAGTTAACTCAAAACAACAGCTGTGTTACTAACTGGTATTTGTCAATATGACCATTTGTTGCCAAGACTTCTTCAGTTGCACTGGTCCATTTTGGAGCCCAACTCAAAGTGTTGGTGTGGACCTTTGAAATCCTAAATGATGTGGGACCAAAGTATCTAAAAGAACTTCTTCTCTGGTATGTCCTGATAGATCCCTAGGACTTCTTCAGATGTGCTTCTCTAGTCATTCTTGACAAGGAGCTAGTTAGGTGACTACAAGAGAGAGAGAACGCTTAGTAGTGGCACTTCACTTACAGAATGCCCTCCACAAAGAGATTTATTTGTTATCTTTTTGGAGCCAGGTGAAAATGTTTTATTTTTTTCTTCTAGGTATAAGAGAGAACTAGCTTAGAACTTTATGGCCCTTTTTCTTATTCCGGTGTCACTTTCATTTTATTATATTTTATTGCTTATAAATATTTGCATTGTGTTTTATATTTTAGCTATATGGGATTTTTGTTTTTAATTGTTTGTAATCTGTGGATATAGCACAAATTAAAAATCTAATCAAGTTAGCAAAACTTTTTATTTCTGCACAGCTGCATGGTTGTCCCAAAATATAATTAATGCTACTGAAGTAGGTATTTTCCAAATTTTGCAATTCTGTTGGTTTAGTTTTTACCTTAACAGTCATCTACAAAAATGTAGGAACTTATACAGTTAATAAGATTGTATTCAAGTTAATACTTTCCCAAGCCTGAAGAAGACAGGTTGGCCATTTAAATCTTTCTGAAATATCCTAGCAGTTAAATATGACTTCTTTCTTCCAAAACTCAAACCCAAACACAAGTGCTTTGTTTCTTTTAGCAGAGAGACTTAATACTATTTATGTGCATTCTCTATTTGAGCATTCCCATTTGCAGAATTTGTAATTGGTTTGTTTATCCATATTGCCAATCTATTTTTTGTGTAGCAAGCAGTTTAATTCTGTTCAGATGTGATTCATGAAATTGTAGGACTTTTATCCAATAGAAGTTTTATGTGTCACTTCTCTAATTGAGCAATATACCTTCCCTCCTCCTCTTTATTGCAAAGTAACTGCATTTACTTTGCCATTTAGCAATATATTTATGGTTCTTCAGCTGTTCCCTGCCCTTTATTTCCCTTTTCTTTTCTTTTCTTTTCTTTTCTTTTCTTTTCTTTTCTTTTCTTTTCTTTCATTAAGTTATGGATTGCCCTGTTTTTCTTGCTTTGTAAAATCTTGAAAGGTCATTTTACTAAAACAGGCATTAATTGTAATGTTAGGATTGAGGAGCAGGCTATGCCTATGTTAAATAAATAAATAAATTTACTTTGTTCTCTGCAGTGTATTGCATGCTGCTGAAAATATTATTTGTGTATTGCTACCACTTTGTCTGCATATTGAATACAGAGCTGCATTTAAAAACAGTCTGGAAACTGAAGCTGGTGCAAGACAGGGCCACTAGATTATCCATTGAAACTGGCTGTTTGACCACTTGTGCCTTGTGAGCTGCATTGGCTGCTAGTCCATTCCAGGCCCAATTTAAAGTGCTGGCTTACCTTTAAAGTCCTACATGACTTTCAGGTTACCTGCAAGACTGCCCTTGGCCATATATACACATTTAAACCTTATGGAGTTCTTCAGCAGCCATGTTCTGAGTTACCCAATCAAACCAGGGTCAGTGACTAACACTGGGGCCATTCCAATGGTGGCACCACAACTGGTGGGTTCTTTTCAATATTATTGTTGAAGTGAGTGGTGAATGAGTGTTGCTTTATTATTGGCTAAAACCCATTGGAACAGCTTTCTTAAAGAGGTTTGCTTAGTGCCAACTTTGTGGTCTGTTCAGAGCAGGTGAAGAAACTTTTGTTCTTTTTGCCTTTAAATAACTTGAGCTTTATCATCTGGTCCTTTTTTTTTGTTTGTTTGCTGCTTTCATTTTTAATCAGTTTTATTCATTTTTGTATTGTTGTTTATTGTTGAACTGTCCAGAGAACCTGTATTATGGGATAGCTAAATACAAGTAAATAAATAAAAGTCCTTGCTTTTGTTTTTCTCTCTTTGTCATACTAGTGTGACTAGACATTTGTGTGAGGCTGGCTGTTGAGAAATGTTGCTAGAATGTTTAAAACATACTTTGCTTTCCCTTTTCCAAAGAGAACCTCAAAATTTGCCTTGAAATTTCATAGTGGGGAAAAATGTATAAATTTAAAAACCCTGAATTTTGAGGGGAGGGGAGGGGCACAGCACCTCATTACACGGAGTAGCTCTGATTAATCATACAAACATGTGCAGCTACTTAGGGCTTGTTTGATCATTAATTTAAATATGACATTATCAGTCATTTGGAGATTCATATACATAATTATCTAAGGCCAGATCTTTATAGAAAGCACCACATCTCTGCTTCCTATTTTAAAATCCTTAAAAATTGCCTATTACCTAAAAATATAGTAGTTGTATGTATGTTGTAAAGCAATAAAGAGGCAATGCTCCAGGGTGGAAAGAAAATTAAAATAAGTTTAACCTGCCAGCTCACAATATAAGGAATGCTACTCAATATTCTGATATTACTGAGACAGTAAAATGGCATCCCACCTCATGAATGCACAGCTTACCAGAGTAATTTCCTGAGTATAACACTTTGTGTTTGTCTGACTGAAAATGTCCCATTCTAGTCCACTTTAGTTTGCTCACACCAGGTACTGCAGTGTTTAACCATTTCCTGTTTTACAGTATCCAGTTTTTCTTGATTCATACTTCTCATGTTCCATGTTCCAATTGTATCTGCATCACACCATTAGACTTGCCTTTCACCTCTGGACATGTCAGCCCCTAGACTTCTTTTCTGCTTTGATCTGGTTGCCTCATTAGCAAAAGCACTATTCCTATTGGTCCTTTGTTCTTCCTCAGTAGCTAGTTGAGTGCCTTCCAACTTGGGAATTTCATCTTCTGGCACTATCTCTTGCTTCATTTTACAGTTGTTTCATTATTGAGTTTTCAAGGTAAGAAAAATTCAGAAGTGGTTTACCATGGCCTTTTCTATGCGGTACTAACCAGAGTTAGCTTGAGCATCATCGCTGTTGCCTGTGAAAGATTCTCCTTTTGCCTTCAACTACCGCTGCTGCCCTTCAGGAGTTTCTTTGTCCCCATCACCATTAGATTCTGCTGTTATGACTGTTATTCCAGAAGAGGGTGGATGCATCTTAGTCAGCTCTGATTGTTCTGCCCTGACTGTCCCTGCTAGGAGACCAGGCTGGTGAGAGAGCCTGGCAGCATCACTCTGGGCTTCCCTGATAACTCTCAAATCCCCTCATCACATTCAGGTGTACATCCAAGAGAATTATAACGTTACCTGTATTATTAATGTATAGATTTATTGCCCTCAGCATATACTTTGTATACATTTATTTGTCTGATTTAGTTATGTTTGTTTTCTGTTGAATGTAAGATGCAGAGAGAGACACTTACAAGAAAAAGTTGAAAGTTTGACCTGCTGATTTTTGCAGAGCTGGCCAGTCAAGGTTTGATTTATTCTTTTCTGATCAGCTGCTGGTAAGTTGGCCCAGCTTCCAAATATTGCTTTTCTTATTTCTCCCTTGCAATAATGAACACCTCACCACTTTGATGCCACAGTTTCTCTTAGCACTGGAATCTGTATCTGATTTGAGAACAGTCCCTATCTTGACAATCTGAAGGGTTAATCTTTTCTCAAGAAAGTGAAAGCAAAAGGCATGTAGTGCTTTTGTCATTGGTAGTTGGACTTTTTCTCTGTGCCTCTATGCTGTGCTATTTGTTTGTTTACATTTGATACAAAAGAGGAGAAATCTGCTTCTTTTCAGAAAATGTGTCCTGCTGGGATCTAGTCTACAGTAGTATAGTGATTAGAGTGTGGAGCTAGAAGTGCTGAGACCCAAGTTCAAATCTCCACTCAGCCAGGATGCTCCATCAGAGCCCTTGAGCCTCTCACTTTATACTGGCTCAATGTTCTTGATGATGAAGAATAAGATTTAAAGGATTTCTGTAAACAAACACATAAACATTTGAGCGCCAGTGTACTGTAGTGATTAAGAGTGAGGGGCTGGGATTCAGGCAATCTGGGTTCTAGTCCCTACTCAGACATGGAGTTTGCTGGGTGACTTTGGGCCAGTCACAGACTCTCAGTCCAACCTACCTCACAGGGTTGTTGTTGTGGGGATAAGACTTGAGAGCAGGAAGAGCAATATGTAAACAGCCTTGAGTTCTTGGAAGAAAGTTAGGATAGAAATATATTACATATAATAATAAACAAATACAACATGGTGAGCAGGAGTTGATCCAGTAGGCACTCAAAATATTGAGTGCTCATCTTGTAATACTTCATGAAAGCAAACTGGAGGCCCCCAAGTTGGGAAGGACTGCTATAGACATGTATACATGTCTATATATGTATAGACTTATACATATCTATATATAGAAAGATCTATTTATATCCAGCCTTTTTTTTCTCTTGACAGAAACCAAGAAAACTTAGACGCCCCCCCCCACCTCTCCATTTTTCTCAAGATAAGTTGGGTTGAGGGTCTCCCAGTGAGAACCATAACCCAGGTCTCCTGAATCTCCACCCAGCTCTCTAACCACATGCTGGCAGTCATGCCATGCTGGCAGTCTTAAATTTGTGCCATTTGGAATAGTATAACCAGGTGTTCTATTCTGTTTTCATGGTGTCCTTTAAGTGAAGGCTTGTTTGGGTGCCCCAGCCACTACAACCACCAACACCCACTACTGTTGCTGTTAAGGAGGAGAGCCTTGGAAGAGGAAGGAATAATAGGTTCTCTTTTCCTAATTTTGCCACCTCCTCTCTACCAAGAAAACTTTGTATGGAGCCTGCAGAGTCCACTGGACCTTTGCTCCAGCAACCGCTCTAAAATTGTTTGTTGGTTCATATAAAGGGACCCACTTGTTCCCTTTCCGTTGCCACAAGATGGGAGAGGGACAGCAAGCAACTGACTACTGAAGGACTGAAAGACTGACTGAATGACTCGGAAACTGGGAGAGAAATAGCAGGACAGCAAAACAGCCAGGGTGGGGGCTGAGCAGAAAGTCATGTTGTCCAAGGTCTTCCCAAAGCTGGAAGTAAACTGAAAACCGCACCGAGAAGGTAGGAATCATATTTTATTTTATGCATTCATATTTTAGTTGTTGGACACTAAATTTATTTGTCTTTGGGAAGCGGGAATTTAATCTGTTCTTTGGACAATTTCTCCAGAGTAATCCTTTCCTTTTTTATATGTGAGTAGACAGCATACTAAAAAGCAGAGACATCACCCTGCCAACAGAAGTGTGTATAGACAAGGCTATGGTTTTCCCAGTTGCAACGTATGGCTGTGAAAGCTGGACCATAAGGAAGGCTGAGCACCGAAGGATTGATGCCTTTGAATTGTGGTGCTGGAGGAGACTCCTGCGAGTCCCCTGGACCGCAAGGCGATCAAACCGGTCAGTCCTAGAGGAGATCAACCCTGACTGCTCTTTAGAAGGCCAGATAGTGAACATGAAACTCAAATACTTTGGCCACCTAATGAGAAGGAAGGACTCCCTGGAGAAGGGCCTAATGCTGGGAACAATAGAGGGCAAAAGAAAAAGGGGACGGCAGAGGGTGAGGTGGCTAGATGGAGTCACTGAAACAGTTGGTGTGAGCTTGAGTGGGCTCTGGGGGATGGTGGAGGACAGGAGGGCCTGGAGGAATGTTGTCCATGGGGTCACGATGGGTCGGACATGACTTCGCAACTAACAACTAAAGAATTAGATAAACTGTATTGTTGACTGCTTCGCTACTTCTGAGGTGTTACGGGGAAGTGTATCTGAAGATGCTCCATGAAAGGGATGGATTTCAAATGCTTTTCTGTGTCACTCTGTAGTTATTTGTTAACATTATTTGTTATCATCATTTTACAGGGCTCTGTGGATTCCCACCTCCTCTGATTTGCACTCAAGATCTTAAACTCATTACATTCTCTTTTCAGTGAGGATTGTTATGAACAGGAGAATGTGTATCTGAAGAAGCACTTTTGTATGGATTCTACACACACACTCACACCAAATGTGCAAGTGGGACCCATGTTGAAGGTTGGGAATCAAAACTGGGTTTCAGGTCTGTATGCATTGAAGACCACCAATTTAGGACACAACTCTACACTGATGGGGCATGCTGAGAATTGTAGGATATTTTTCTGTCTAAACATCTATGCTACTGCTCTATCAAAATATGTACATTTGTAAAGCATCTTACAGTACAATTGCCCTGATAACTGTTGCAATGTTGAAGAAAGAAGTTAAAAATAGATATCAGTATACTATGAAATGCATGTGCCTCCCAACACCCCTCCAATTAGCTGTTATTCAGGATCTAACAGAAAAAACAGCAAAAAGGGATGCCAATACTGCTAGAGACAGCCCTGAGTTGCTGATACCCTGTAGCTAAAAATTTGCACTGTTTCCCAGGCAGTCAAAATATTACAGGATATATGTTTGCTTTGGGGTATTGCACTCATGTAGCAGATGGTACACACCATCTGAATCAATTCCTTGCTGGCTTTGCAAGCATCAGGAATAGACAGCTTGTTTTTGGCGTTTTTATTTTGTTTAGTTTTGGTTTTTTTTTTTTTTTTTTGTAGCCATATCCAAATGCTGGTTTCAAATTCAAGCAATTCAATCATGTTTGTATAATCCATCCTGCTCTTCTACCATTAATGCAGGGAGTTTAATGGAGATTTGTGGTATATCTGAGAATGACAACAATATGACTTGCACTTGCAATATCACTCAGAGCCAATGCCTATACTTCCAGAAAAAGAAGGTAATGGTGGGTGCCCACAGCAAAGCCAGGAGGCAATTACAAGTAGAGATTCTAACAAGAACAGACAATCAGCAGCACCAGGCTTTGAGCTTACTCAGCCCTGGCACAAGGCCTGGCTATTGCTTTCAGAAGTTCAGGCCATATGACATTTGCTAAGGTATACAGTATCTACAGCAGACTTAAGCCACTTTAATTGCCCTTTCCTTTTCTCAGGAAGCCCTGGGGTTTTAGATTTCTGAGAACAGTGACGGGTCTCAAACAAAGAATTTCCAGTTAATTGCCAAACCAGATTTTTGAGGACCTGTGCAGAGAGCAGCATGCAGCATAATTTGACCACTACCCAAAGTCCACATGGAAACATCTGTATCAAGGACTTAGTTTTTTATGATGCTGAAAGCCTGAACCAGCTATGTTCAGCCAGTTCTGTCTTGTAGCATCAGGACTGAATATATAATGCATGTTCAAAGCATTTTTCTTAATTCAAACATTTATGTAAATGATATTCTATTATATATTTAAAAACTGTAAAACAAATTAAAAGTATAATCACAAACAAAATTTAGTTATACTGTTCTTATACTAAAGATTTATATATATATATATATATATATATATATATATATATATATAATTGTAAGTTAGAAATAAAAATAGACCTTTGGAAACATTGTGTGTTTTGGTTTTGTTGGGGCTTTTAAAGAACATAATTTTAGAAAACTGTATATTTACAGGGGTTGCCAGTTATGCTTCATCAAAAAGAGGTTAAAAGAAGATAGTTTTCATAGCATTTGCTTATATTAATTAACTTAGTATACAGTAGGGAATAATTTTATTTCTACAGCTATAAATAGGTCCAGTCCAGCATTTTAGATGCAACCTTTGCAAGAAGGAATGGAAATGTACACCTTGAATTTTCTCAAAATGGTTTTAGCAAATGGCAATCATTTCAGCCTACTTCTAAAGAATGTACAGTGATGCAAGTAAGTGCACTGAAGCTATTACAACTAAGGATATTATTTATACACATAGAGTTTTGGTGTAAGCACAGTACTATAGACTTCAAGTAATATAGACTCTTAATAATACATAATGAACCAGACTGTAAAAGGTCAAGTAAATAGTCATAACCAGCTGTACATAAAACCATTAAATCCAGATGTTTCCCTCATGCTTAAGAACTGCTACTTTATTATGTGTTGTTGCCTTGTAATATTTTAGAAACAATTTGCTTTGGGTTTTATAGATAATACACTACAGATGTGTTCAGACTCAGTGTGCAGACTGAAGGTTGGGCCGTTTGTCTGTTCTCACTCCATAGCATTTGTCATCTTTTATGGAACAGTGGAGTGGTTCCAGATATATTAAACATTCACATGTATTCTGAGCTGCAGGCCTATCATTTCAGATCCTGCCAGGAGGAGACAGGTAGAGATGGTAAGTCCTGCTACTTTTATTTGTTAAATTAGAACATTTCTAGGCTAACTTTGAGGAAACCTCCCAAAGCAGTTTACAACCAATTCATTGTTGAAAAAATATTATAATAAAAAAAGATACAGAAATAAAAATGGCAATATTTATAAAAACAACAAAATAAAAATAACAAAACACATGGCCTAGAAAGTACTAAAAGGCTGCAATAGAATTGCAGATATAACCCTGAACAGGCCAGCAAAACATAATTGGGTGAATGCCTGTGCAAACAAGACTTCAGGACTTTGCTAAAAGCATGCACTGTTAAGTATTTCATGGCTAGCATTAAAACTATGGGACTGGTTTATTTAGGGTTTATCAAGCCAAAGCAGTGTAGCAGTGATAAATTTTAAAGAGCAGTTGCCCAGCATGACACTCTTATAATCAAGTCCTCAAGAAGTGTCCAAAAAACGTGGGTGGCTGAGATGTTCTGTGTTGGTGGGTCCTTTTGTAAAAGTTAATAGGTCTTAATTACCCATTCAAGACCAAGCCACTTCAAAAACTTTGCATTACAATAGGAGTAGCTCCAACAATATCTTAGGGCTAGAAAATTTCATTTCCTCACAGTTGTGAGGATTTCAGCTAAAAGCAGGAAGAGAGATTTCTGAATGGGGTGACTGATGGCATCACAGACACTGCTATCAGAATTGTCCCAGCATTTTGACCCTACAAGCCCTGGTTCAATTACACCACTGAGCAAGAGAGCCTTCATATCTTTTCTGCGGTGTTCTGTTCAGGTTGGGATAGGAGTGGTCTGAGGCTGCAAGAGACTGAGACTATTCTGGTCATGAACAGAACTTGTCTTGGTGAAATGTGTGCTTCCAGTGGGTCATAGGGCTGCATCCAGTGCTGGCAGCCCTCCAGTAGAACCGAAACTTTTGGCAGAACAGATTTTCCTTCCCGCTGCAGACCCGCATGAAAGAACTGGGGACAAGGAGAGCAAGGGAAAATCCTATTGAGCAAGAAGATGCCTGCTTGGAGATTGCATGACATTAGATTTAAGCCACTGTGCCAGCATGGAAAAGGGATCCATTTGGATCATCTGTCTCCTTATCTGATTGCTGTCAATGTTTCATGGATCCAGAGGGTTTTCCCAGCTCTCTTGTTGGAATTCTCCCTTTGAAATGGAGAGATGAGCAGTTCACTCTATTGCTGAACTGTAGAAATTGTAGACAGCGCAGCAGTATTGATGATATAGTGGAAGTAAAAAAAACCCCTTGATGAATCTGACTGAACATGAGTATGAGCTTGTTTCATACTCCATAGAGATGTGGACAGAAGATTCTTACAGTTTTGCTGCCATTGCAATACACTGAGAACATTTGTTTTTGGGATATGCAAATCATTACTCAAGGTAGGCAGAGTAGCGCTAGATGTTACATGATTGAAAAGCACATGGTCAATGAAATTGCTCCAATCTATTTCAACTTAGACTTGTTTTCCTTGTGTTTTCCTTTCCATATATTTTTATGTTGTCATTGGATGCATTTCAGTTGTTCCTGCCTGAGGAGTGCTTGCCAACTGCAGCCAATTTACCTGCCCAGGTAAGGCCTACCAGGAGCTGCTGGCCAGTACCAACAGGGAAACTGTGAAGTTCTCTTTGAAAGAAAAGGTGACCCATGATCCTCTGGAGGAAATAATCCTCTGGACTTCCACGAGAGGTCATTGAGGCCCCATTGGTGAGGGTGTTCAAAGATAGGCTGGACATGCATATGGTGGGCATGTCGTGAGCGGAGCCGGCTGGTGCCAGAGGTCTGACTAGATGGCCTGGGAGGCCCCTTCTGACTTGCTCTGTTTCTATGTTTCTAAATGCTAGGGAAGCCATTTTCACCCCACTCGCCTGTACTGTCCTAGGATCCAGTCTGCTTGGGCAAAGCATGCTTAGTGTCTGTTCAGTTCTGGTTTTGTAGAACTGCCTTTGTCATACTAATTAATGACTTTGCTGAGGAATGAACAGCAGGACAAAACTGATGAGATTCATTACAATCCGTTATAGGAACCTTGTGCTACATAATGGACTTGGGAATGGGGGCTACATCTTACAGTAGCCTGTGCTTGTCACTGCAGATGGTGTTACTGGGAAATAAGTACCCTTCTCTTTACAGTTGACCTGCCAGGCACCTCAGAAATGTATCCTATCCATGCTGCTGAATTTCTTCATAGAGCAAGTGGGAGAGCTCAGGGGAGATTTGGGAGGGAGGCATCCTTATCTATATGCTGAAGACACACAGCTATATCTCTCCTTTCCAGCTGACCCTGGTAAAGGAGTGAGATCCCCTAGGTGCTAATGGGTTAAGTGGAGATGCTAATAGCAGTATTAAGTGTTCAGGCTGTTCTACATGGGGTCACACGCAGTTTATCTCATTATATTTCTGTCTTACGTTGCATAACTGAAAGAAATCCCAAAGTGATTTCTGAAGAAATAATAAAATCAAAACATATGGCATCCCCCTCCTTTGTCCTGTTCATCATTCTCTTCCCCATCCACCATCCCAGGCCTTCTCTGGCATTCAGCTCCTTCCTGGCTTGTGAAAACTGCCATCTAGCATAGGAGCTGGCAATTAAAATACCCATCCATGCCAAGCCTGATTATTGACTGATGGATTTCATTTCTGTATCACCCAATCACCAAAATTGCATATCACAATACAAGACAAAATATAAAATATGTAACAGGCATAATTTAAGGGTTAGGGTGCATCCTGTGCAAGTTTAGAGTGCAAGTAGGTCTACAACTCCCAGGATACCCAGTCAGCTTTTCTACTGCCTAAACTTGGGAAGGATTGTATCCTTAAATACCTAAAATATTTACATTAAGATAATGTACCTGACAGGAACAGAGTTTGCAATCGAGAAAATTGTGCAAGCATGTTCAAGTGGAAGATGCTTTAAAAGCCTGCTTCAGACCTATATGCTCAGTGGATGAAGGTCTACATGGAAGCTGGCCATGGAAGCTGGGGATGCTGGGAGTGGAGCTTACCTACACACCCACATTCCTAAACCCATGTTGTTGTTACGTACTGTCAAGCCAACTCCAACTTATGGTGACCTATGAATGAAAGCTCTCCAAAATGTCCTATCAATGACAGCCCTGTTCAGCTCTTGTAAATTCCACACTGTGGCTTCCTTCATGGAGTCAATTCATCTCATATTTGGAGTAGAACCCTACATACAAGTCATTATCACTTGGGAGGCACAAGGGAACTTTGTGGCATGATTCCACCTGTTGGTGCTTCAGGGACTGCCTTTTCCTCACGTGGATCTGCCTGAACCCTAAAAATGACATCTCAGATTCACTTTCAGTGCCATCTTCAAAATAAGTTCAGATGGTGAAAAGAGAATGGGTATTTTCTGTGGTACCCCCCCCCCCCCATTATGGAATGTTTTTGCCAAGGAAGATAGCCTGGTTCCGACTTGGTCAACTTTTAGTCCAGGAGTGAGAAATCACATAGTACATAGGATGCCTGTGACACTATCTTGCACCACAAGTATTGCTGGTGCACTGCTTAAGTCACAATGGAGAGTAGACTTTAGCAACTTGCCCAATCACTGATCAGAGGGCATTCTCCTGGTACATGAACCTGAGGCCAGACTGGAGTCCACCTGGAGAAGAACCGTCAGTGTGCTGGGTCCCTTTCTGTGGAACCCCTACCTCTGGAGGTCAGACTATGGTGGTAGTAATACTATTAGTAGTAGTACTAGTAGTAGTAGTAGTAGTATTTTTAAAAAAACTTTTAATAAGAAGTTTTCATCTTTTTTTCCTGATAACTCTTATCTTTTTTCTTGATAATTCTTACCTTTTACCACTCTGAAATCTGTTATTATTATTATTATTATTATTATTATTATTATTATTATTATTATAACATTTCTA
>NW_025336334.1:1766747-1767380 GCF_004798865.1 Varanus komodoensis | reverse complement strand
TTCATGGAGGGTTCCCGGAGAAGGGACTCTCCTGCAGATCTCAAAGGGCGGTTGGGCATATACGGACGTAAGCGCTCGTTCAGGTAGCCAGGACCCAAGCCGTTTAGGGCTTTATAGGTCATAACCAACACCTTGAATTGGGCCCAGGCTTCAATGGGAAGCCAGTGAAGCTGACGGAGGACTGGAGTCATGTGAGCATAACGCCCCGTCCCCGTCAGAAACCTGGCAGCTCTATTTTGCACCAATTGAAGTGTTCGGACCGTCTTCAGGGGAAGCCCCAGGTAAAGCACGTTACAGAAGTCTAGGCGGGAAGTCACCAGCGTGTGTGTCACTGTCGCCAGGCAGTCGTACTCCAGGTAGGGGGCGCAGCTGGTTAATCAACCAAAGCTGAAGGAAGGCGTTCCTCGCCACCGCTGTCACCTGAGCTTCCAAAGAAAGCTCCAGGTCGAGGAGTACTCCTAAGCTGCGGACCTTGTCCCTAAGAGGGAGTGTTGCACCATTCAGGACCAGGTCAAATCCACCCTCTCCGAAGCCCAATCCGCCAACCAACAGGACCTCCGTCTTGTCTGGATTGAGTTTCAGTTTATTGGCCCTCATCCATTCCATTACCTCGGCCAAGCACCAGTTCAGCAC
>NW_025336334.1:1735478-1766647 GCF_004798865.1 Varanus komodoensis | reverse complement strand
TCCATAAGAGGGAGTGTTGCACCATTCAGGACCAGGTCAAATCCACCCTCTCCGAAGCCCAATCCGCCAACCAACAGGACCTCCGTCTTGTCTGGATTGAGTTTCAGTTTATTGGCCCTCATCCATTCCATTACCTCGGCCAAGCACCGGTTCAGCACAGCCACTGCCTCACCTGGATTAGTGGAAAACGAGAGGTAGAGCTGGGTATCATCAGCGTATTGATGATTCCGCAGCCCACACCTCCTGATGACCTCTCCCAGAGGTTTCATATAGATGTTAAATAGCAAAGGGGATAGAATGGAGCCCTGTGGTACTCCATGGCATAGCTGCCATGGCGCAGAGACATAGTCCCCCAGCACTACCTTCTGGAATCGACCGTTGAGATAGGAGCGGAACCACTGCAAAGCAGTTCCTCTGACCCCCAATCCCGCTAGCCTATCCAGAAGGATACCATGGTCGATGGTATCGAAAGCCGCTGAGAGGTCCAGAAGAACCAACAGGGATGCACTCCCCCTGTCCTTCTTCCTGCACAGGTCATTGTACAGGGCGACCAAGGCAGATTCAGTACTGTACCCGGGTCTGAAGCCGGACTGAAAAGCATCCAGATAACCAGTTTCATCCAAGAGTGCACCACTATAGAAATGTGGTAAATAAATAAATAGGAAGCCCCTTCTTGTTTAAAGTTAAGCTTATAGTAGGTGTTTGAATGGCAAATTGCAGAGATGGCTGGCAGAAGATTGTCCTTCCCAGAATCTCTGAAGTTGCCCGCTCCTGTTTTAGATGTTTTTTCTGTTCTTGGGAATTTGGATAGCAGTTTAATAGCCCAGTTTGTCTCTCTCTTATCTGGTCTATGCTTCAGCTTGTTGGCCCTCATCTGATCCATTTAATAGCCCATCCAGCGCCACAACTGCTTGTGATGTGAAGGAGAAGCAGAGCTCATGTCTTCCTCATACTGAGGGCAAGGCACCCTGCCTCTGGATGACTCTCTCAGCAGTTTTATGTGCTTTGTACATAGCACAGGGGCAGGCCTGCATTAAGGACAGGAGTGGTCAGACAGCTACCAAGGGCCCACGCACCAGCAGGGCCCCTGGCAAAAGCCCCCTGGAACTGCTGTGCTTTACCAGTGCAGCCTGCCTGTTCACCTGCCCCTCACTCTTCCATGGATGCCCTGCCTCCCTGCAACCAAGCAAGCACGGGGGAGCTGGCAGGTCCATTTGCTGCCAAGGAGGGGCCATTCCTCCTCCTCACAAATTCCAGTTTGAGAGCAGCTGCTGTGCTGTACCTGCCCCGCCTACCTTTCTGTTCCGTTTTCAGCTACATGGGCAGGACAGCAGGCCTGTCGGTCATACCCTAAGTGTGGGGGGCGGGAATACCCCTGAGTTTCACTGGGGCCTCCTCATTAGTCCAAGAAGCAAGCAGCAGGCCTGCCAGGCTGACCAGCAACAGTACTGCGTGCTCATGGCCATATGCAGGGACTTTTCAGGGAACGGGCAAAGTCGCTAAGCAGCCTGTGCTTGTAATCTGCACACATGCCCCATCTATATTCTGCAGTGCCCTGCAACTAGCAAGGGGCCCAGTCAGGAGATGCAGAAAGCTGAATAAAGAGGTGGGCTGCCCCTGAGTTCAGCTGAGAGTGGTCACAATCCAAAAGGCAGAATGTGGACCTGAAAGAGTGGGAGGGTGGCTTTCTGACAGCGCTGCAGACTGTCAAGTCCTCAGCTGGGTGGCCTGTGAATGCACAGGCCTTGTAAACAGCTGCAGTTTGATGGGCTTCTTCCCTAGCTGACTCTGACTGTGCAAATCACTGCATTCCCATCTCAGGTAATCAAGCATGGGGGCCCTTCCTAAGCTGACTTTTATTTGAAGTGAAACAATGAGTTGTATTCTAGCCTACAGGTGAAGTGAGGTGAAGAGAGGCTGGGGGAGAACATAGGAACATCACCTGTCTGGGAAGTATGTGGGTGAGTGGGGCATAACTTGAAAGACCAATCCCTGCCAATCCCAAAATCAGAAGGGAAGATGTATTCCTTCCATACAATGGCTTTTTGTGTTTTATGCACCGGGTTAATGTTGGTATGCAAAAGCACCCTTATACTTTTACTCACAAATGCTAGAAAGTGCTGAAAGAGATGGCTGTCCCATAATGAAGATAGCCAGTCCAAATTTCATCCATGTGGATGGGCATCCACAGAAAAGGACAAGGAGGCTCAGTTGCCCCCTGGGGATAAGTCATAATCTCCAGATTCCCAACCTTCACTTTAAAAAGCAGGTCTCTGACCTGTGCAGAATCCAAAACATGAAGCAGAATGTGCAGTTCCTATTCTGCCTATTAGTTTTGTGAGAAACTAAAGTGCTCCCACTTTTTAGTGTATTTAGTTAACAGCAATTTTAATTAGCAATTGTTAACATCACATTCTGAGAGCAGGCTCTAGCAACTTCACCCTTTGGGGGATTTTCCCTGTGAGGAAGGAATTGCAGTCCCAGGAGTTTCCTGTAGTTGGGTTTGGTTCAAAGTGAGTCTCCCAAAAGAGAAAAGATAGCAGTAAAGACAGGAGCTTGTGATCTTTCTCACACAGATTTTGTTATTTGTAATGTATACATATTTTTAAAATTACCTTAGCAGTTTTATTTATTTATTTATTTTTCGATTTATATCCTGCCTTTTTCCTGCAAAGGGCTCAAGGCAGCTTACATCTCGTCCTCCATCTTATGCCCACAACAACAACCCTGTAAGGTAGATTGGGCTGAGAGACTGTGACTGGCCCAAAGTCACCCAGTTGGATCCATGGCTGAGCAGGGACTAGAACCCAGATTGTCTGAGTCCCAGTCCCATTCTCTTAACCACTACACTACACTGGCATTATGCTAAGGTACTCCCTATTGCAGGAGGCAATGCAGTGGCTGAGAATGTGTGATTACGCAAATGCTGCAAAGTAGCCCAGGGTTGTTATTCCCATTTTGCAAATGGGTGTGCATATTAGAGTATTAAAGATAACTCAGCAGCATAGTCCAGTGTATTGGTGTATTAGAGATGCGGTATGAAACTGATCGTTGTAATAGTTCACTTTATTAAAGGTTAGAATAGCTTGTTGTGTATGAGAGAGCGAGCTTTAAAAGCTACTGTGTTTAGCTCTTGCGGATGGTTCAAGTGGAACTTCTCTCCATCTTTCTCTTAGGGTTAACCTTGGAGCTGAGAGAGTTTGCCATGGAAACGGAAGTCAGAGCTTTCTCATGTGCTGTAGAAATAAACTTCTTATGAAGGTACCTGAATCTATTGTATGTTGTCTGTACAGCCAAGCCTAGCAGTGGGCTGCAAGCTGAACATGCATGAAACATGTCCTTCGGCCTTGTAATAGCCTTCATGTAGTCAAAGGGCCTGGACAGGAATTAAAGACGTCATGGAAAGAACTGAGGATATGGTCAGCAGGTCTACCTTTTAAGAAATGACCAAAGATAAGCCAGGTGTACACATTTCTCAGAAGCCTGATCTACCATTCTTGAGAAAGAGGGTGCCTAGGGTGACGACTCTTAAGAGTATAAGAGCCATGCTGGACCGGAGCAGTGGTCCATCTAGTCCACCTTTCTATTCACACAGTGGCAAACCATTTGCCCACAGGAGCCTGCAAGCAAAATATGAGTCCAACAGCAACTTTCTACATACGTTCCCCAGTAATTAGTGTACACAGGCACACTGCTTACTCACCAGATCTACCAGAAGGATAGACCTGTCTCTGATGTCTTGGGGCTTTTTAAAAACATGCCACACACAAAACATATTGTTCAAGGAAAAAATACACAATTCCAAAAGAACATTGCTGCAGTTCAAATTCAGGCCATGCAAAAGTTGCATTGTTAGCTGATGGGAAAAGTGGGAGAAGCCCTTTTCCCACTCCCACTCCCATCCCAATGGGAGAAGGGGTCCTCTGGAACCTCATCCTAATCAAGCACGCTCAGTTCTCCTTCCACTGCTGAAGACACTCCTCACCTGCTATTGCACTGCTACTCTCTAGAGCTGCTTTTCCCAACCAGTGCCATTCAGATGTTTTGGATTTCAACTCCCATCAGCCCCAGCCAGCATGGCCAGTGATCTGGAATATTGGTGTTGTAGTTGAAAACATGTGCAGGGCACCAAGTTAGGCAGGCCTGTTCCAGACAGTGCTCACTAGTGTTTCCAAGATGAAGGAAACTACTGTAGCATGAGTCCAGTGAATTTGCCCATGTTAGGATAAGGGCAGCAATGCCATTAAATATATGATACAATGTTCTTGAGAGTGTTTGCACATTTGGGTATGTTTACTCTTCTTCCTTTTTTATCCATCACTCCAAATAAAGTGTTGTTGAAGTGATGCTAAGCAACAAAGAGGATACGGAAGTGAAGTGCAGAAGTGGGCTGGGGAAAGTGTGCACAATGTGCTGTAATTACAACCACAGAGTGATATGCAGCTTTGCCTCCACCTCCAGAAGAATTCCTGCAGATGCCCATGGCAGCGGGTGACAACAGGGGGTCACCAGGAGACTGGGGGCCAGGATTGACCGCTGCTGAACACTCTAGTGGAGGTTCATGGGGCCAAACAATTGTGTAGCCCTCTAATTGCAGTTCTGTATGTAGTTCTGCTCACATCTTGGCAACAGACCCTCCAGAACTTAGCAGATAAGGAACAATCAGTGTTTCAAAATGCAGTCACACTTTAAGAGAGAAGAAAAATAGGTCCTTATTTTATGGAGGCAAATCATACACTAAGAGCTCCAGAGAGGCAACATTCCATTGCCCCTTATTTATCCACACTCTGCCAGCTTAAATGATGTGTCTTTGGAGAATGATTTATGAGATGGGGCTGGAGGAATGAAGATGGTGAGACTCAGCATATTGAACAAGGGGGAAGTACAGACAAATCCTTCTTTCTCCACCCCAGAGTTAATATTAAGAAAATAATCATAGGTTCCTAGAAAAAAGACTTCATTTCACAATGCTCGCTGCCTCAAATATATTTACAAAGGAATCACCAGTCACTGGCTTCATTAGACAAACATAGCCATTATGTCTATATCATTTTCACATTAAGTTCCAGCAAGCACATATTCTAATCTCAATTTCATAATTAAATTGCTTGGCAGTTTCTTGATACTATTTGACTTCCAAGTAACTTGGGCTCCACAGCACACAAAGGAGTGTTTTTTTCTTCTTCCACATGTCTAGAAATAGCACAACTGTTTCAATAAATGGACTCTGAGTCCAGGCTCTGAGCCAGCCTTGAATGGAGAAAAATCAAGTAAATTCATCATCATCATCATCTTTATTATTATTATTATTATTATTATTATTATTATTATTATTTCACCTTTATATCCCACCTTTTATAAGGGATGCAAGGTGACATGAGGTTCTCCAACTCTTCATTTTATCTCACAACAACCCCCTGAGGCAGGTTACTGAGAGTGAGTGACTGGCCCAAAGTTACCTAGGCAGTTTCGTGGCCCAGAGGGGCCTAGCACCTGGATCACTCGTGCCCAGGTCTAACATTGCACTGGCTGTCAATGACATGTGCTTGTTAAATCTTCAGTGATAAGTACCATTATGGTACCAAACTGGTCTTCATGACATGATGTACATCATGTAGGTTCTCTGTATCTGGGACTGACTCATTAATGAATGTTCCTTCCTCAGGGACTTCAAGTGATCAAAGATTGCTAGCTATGGCTTCAAGGCTCATAAAGGGGGAGTACAGCAGGTGAGCCCATTAATAGCTGGACCTGAACTTAGTGGGTGTTTTACGCTTAACTCACAATGTGCTCCAAGGCAGCTCCTGAGTTCACCATTCTGAATTCATTCTGAACTTAATAGGAAGCTCAGTGATCTTCCTACTAGTCCTGTTTTATTTGTGATTCAGACATGCCCTTTATCAAGTGATTTACATACATGTGTGAACAAGTCCAATAGCTATGTAATGCCTGCTCTACTGCTCATTAACATGGCATAAAGAGAGTGAGATAGGTGGGCAACTCATGGCCTGCGGGCTCCATATGACCCCCCCCCCACCCCCAGCCACAAGTGTGCTGCCTTCCTTTAAAGCCAAGTTTTGCAAACTGCTGACCCTGGAGCAGACAACAGTGCAAGCACTGGGAGGAAGAGTCCCAGGTTTGGAACTTGCCTACAGAGGCCCTCAAATTGCCTGCCCTTGATCAAGGGCCAGAAAACTCGGCTGCTCACCGTTGTCTCCAATTGATAATAAGGGCTTTTTACAAGGCCTGGATCCCAGTGCTTTCCCAAGGCTTCTTCCACTTTCTTTGATTGGGGACAGGGGGAGAGTATCTTTTTCAGTTTTACTCTGTAGACAGTCAGTGTGGTGTAGTGGCTAAAAGCATGGGATTGGTACTCAGGCGCTCTGGGTTCTAGTCCCTGCTCAACTATAAAGCCAACTGGGTGACAATTGTCAGAATCCCGGAATCTCAATTTGAAAAGAGGGAATAAAACTCGGGTTCGTGGGAAAGACCAAGCGTCCAGACCATCTGAGGCTTTATTGTATTTACCCCAAGGTTCCAGCGGTACACTCACGATAATGCATGCTGCATTACTGGGCAGGCGGAGATGAACTCTGCTGCAAAGCTTCAATACCATCACAGGGCATTTATAGGTACACAGGTACAGGCAATTGATGACAGAATGCAGAGATTACAATAAGATTCTGAGGTCATCACATACAGAACAGATAAAGAAATGTCAGTCAATCACACTGTAACAATGAGATTACAATATTTCTAATTGTCTGTATTGACACTTTAGTTGAGTAAGGAACCCATCTCCAGGTCTGCTCAGACATGCAAATTCAAGCTACTAGAAACTAGTCATGATAAGCTCAGACCCTTATCTCTAAACATTCTGCATGATCAGGGCACATGAAGCCCTCTGGACTATCAAAAGTTTATTGTAAACTGAATTCCAACAATGACTATTTACAATGTATATTTGGGCTAAAATGGCCTACTGTAGCCTACAGCTAAAGGTGAGAGAAAGGAGCTGGGGAGGAAGGCCATTTTAAACAGTGACTGCTTGGTTTTGAGAAGGAAGACAGGATTTGATTCCACAATGCAAAGGCACACAGGAGTAATGCTTTTCGGACAGCATTTATCCAAAATTTCCCAACACTTTGGGCCAGTCACAGACTCTCAGCCCAGCCTACATCTCAGGGTTGTTGTGAGGATAAGCTTGAGGAAGACAATGATGTAAGCCTCTTTGAGTTCATTGTAAGGAAACAAAGCAGGATAGAAATCTAATAAATAAATAAAGTAGGTGCAGGTTTCCAGTCCAGATGTTAAAAACTTGTGTTAAAAACATGATCCAGATTGTGTCCCTATGCCTATTCTGCCATAAGAATGGTGTGGGAGAGAATTAGATGCTAGCTACAGATGTAATACCTTTACAAAAGAGCCTGTTGCCCTGGAGGCACCTAAAGAAGGAACTGTTTTACTAACATACAATAGAACGAGGCATAGCAAATAAATCATATATAGTAGGTACAATATATTAGCAGTGGTGGTATTGCACGCTATAACAACAGGTTTTTTAAATGATTGCGAAGCTGAACAATGTCTTAAAATATACAATTGCAAAGACAAGAAAAAGAATGTAATTGCAGAGAGAATGTCTGAAAAGGAAAAATGAATTCTGAAGTAGATTATTGTAAAAGTAAATATAATTTATATTATATTTCCACCACATCTCTCTATAATTTAAGATGAAACCAGCACAAAGTTATTAAATAAACTATTAAATAAAAGTGTACACATGTTATTCCTTTTTTTTGCTATGTTTGATCATGAATTATCAACTTTTTAAAGGTGCTGAAGAAGTTTTTTTAACTCCAACAGAAATGGATCCTGTGTTTTGATATTCAGAATAATTCATTTAGACATTGTACAGCATTCACATTAATATTTATGTAATGTTTGTACTGAACCCTTCCTCCTCCTTTACTCTCAGTTTTCCTTCTTACCTTCTCTTTTCTCTAATATAACTTTCTTTTCCTGACAGCACGCAAAGATAAATGCTAGGCCAGGAGTAGGTTGCCTTTTTGGACCATGGTGCATTGGGCAATTTAAGAAACTGGGCACTATCACAAAATAGCTGCCATGGAAGGAGTGGCAAAGGACAAGTAATTTTCCCAAAAGACTGAGTTCAAGGCAGAGGTAGGGGCTGAGCTGCAAAGTGCTAAACAATTCCTTTGAAACCATAGATTTCCAGGCTAACAGAAAACTAGTTCACAGCAAAATGTGTGTGTGTGTTTGTTTTCAAAGTGGGAGCAGCAGGACACCTTGGTGGACATCCAAAAGCATATGTGAAGGCATATTCGTGGCCATGGGCACCATGTTGCCCACTCCTGCACCAGGCAAAATATGGTGGTTACCTGTGGGTCAGGTACCCCAGGCACAGCTGGTAGTAGTTACCCCTGGAGCCTGCCATTAAGAAGAAAGGAAGGAAATCAATTAGTTCTGACAAATGGAAAACTAGTGCTAGGATGGTCACATGCTGTTGCTCATTGCCAGTTCAATACCTTGTAAAAGCACCTTCATCCAGGATTCAATCCTCAATGAACAAGCTGATCTGGCAGGTGTGAATGAAGCCCAGCTGGATGCAGAAGAGCTCAGTCTGGCCCATTGATAATAAGTGTAGCAGCAGGCAAGGAAGTCTCTGTGATCTCATGTGCATTCATTCTCCTATTGCAGTAACTGCAATAGGGTTTGGCACTTGTCAAGATTTAACCCAAAGAATGCCCCACCATGATAGAACTGGGATCCTGCTGGTGTCCTTCCCATCCTGCCCTAGCCAGAGGCATCCTTGGAAAGGGTGCTGACTTTCCCCAAACTGACTGTGTTGGGGGCCTTCAACCTCATGCTGAGACTTCCTCATTAAAAACACCTCAGTATTTCATGACTTTTCAGTGGTGAAGGCTGTGCCCAGGTGACGTTCTGCCTGTTCCATCTGCTAACTGTTGACAGGCAATGTATGGGCCTGTATTTTGTAGGCTTAACACTTAAAAATTTGAACAGTAGTCTGCCAAGGATGCACTCATTACAGCTGTACAAAAATATAAGTTTGCTTCTCTCTGTATCTCTCTTTTACTTGAATGTGCCCCATTCTCATCTCTGAATGCAAACATAAACATGAGTGCATTCTGGGGGAAGGGGGGAGTTTGCATATTTCCAAGCATGCAATCACATTAGGAAAGTGTGCCATTTGCAAATAATATGCATAGTCACATTCCAGTCTATAGTGGAACATATGTGCTTGAATGTGCCCACTCAAAAAATGCACTCCAAAACACAGACTATTCCAATTTGAATTAAAAAACAGATCATAATAGAAAATGAAAGAAAGGACAGAATCATAGAATAGTAGAATTGGAAAGGGCCTATAAGGCCATTGAGTCCAGCCCCATGCTCAATGCAAGATTCCAGTTAAAGCATCCCTGACAGATGGCTGTCCAGTTGCATCTTGAATGCCTCCAGTGTGGGAGAGCCCCCAACCTTCCTAGGTAATGGCTTCCATTGTCTTACTGTTCTAACAGGAAGTTTTTCCTCATGTCCAGCCAGAATTTGGCTTCCTGTTCCTTGGATCTCTTGTTCTGTGTCCTTCACACTGGGATGATTGAGAAGAGATCCTGTCCTTCCTCTTTGTGACAGCCTTTCAAGTACTTGTAGAGTGCCATCATAGCTCCCCTCACTCTTCTTGAGGCTAAACATGCCCAGTTTTTTCAATCTCTTCTCACAGGGCTTTGTTCCCAGTCCCTGGATTATGCTTGTGGCCTCCTCTGAACCCTTTCCAGCTTGTCTGCATCTTTCTTAAATGGTGAAAGTTTAAGTTTAAGAAACAATTCTTTCTCAGAACTGCACACAGTACTTCAGATGAGGCCTGACCAGTGCTGAGTAATGGAGAACTAGTACTGTACTTCACATAATTTGGAAGTCATAATTCTATTAATGCAGCCCAATATAGCATTTGCCTTTTTTGCAGCAAGATTCCATTGTTGACTCCTGTTCAGCTTGTGATCAACAGGCTTGAGCCTCACAGATTCCCTCATCTCAAGCATTCACCAAGCCCACTGTTCTGTGGGCCAGTGTTTCTCTGGCAGCTTTAACCAACCAGGATGGGCAAGGTTTTGATCAGCAGGTACCTAGTAATTCATCTACATGCTCAGGTTGAACACACTGAAACTCATCCATTAAAACCAGGAAGGCAGATGTCTGTAGCATTTCCACAATGCCTGGCCTTAAAGAGGATACAAACTAGTGCAACTGCTAGTGTGTTTATCAGTGAAGTGTTCTGCAAACTTGCAGAGAGCTGCTGCAGATTCCTCTTCAACATTCAGAGATCCAGTGTATAGTAACCCTTCCACCAGTCAAAACAACTCAGCTGGACAATACTGCCCTGACACCATGGTGAGATTCCCTTTGCTGCAATCACCAACGTGGAGCAGGCCTTGACATAAGCTGCAACCCATGCTCTGTCAGCTTCATCAAGAGTCTTCCTCCACCATGTCCTAACTGTACTCCTAAACATATTAGGGCACTCTAGGAAGGTTTGTATAACTGAGGTTCAGGTAAGGAAGGCTCTGCTATCTTAATTAGACTAATTAAGATACAGATCAAATCTCATAGACAACTTTTATTTATTCCCTTGCTATAAGTATAACTAACTAGAACTAAAATTAAAATTCAGTCCATCTCTGCATAGCAAAGAAGACTGACCATGTGTTTTGTCAATGTGCTGTTTGCTATCCAGATGCTAACTGTTGATGTGCAACTTTAAGGCTGCAACTTTCTGCTTCTCATGGTTATTTACTTTGTTTAATGTTTCATCCTCCATTGCCTAGCATTGCACCCAAATATTAAACTATAAAAATATATGTAGCCAGTGTCAGGCCTTAGTTCATATTTGCTGATGTAAGATGAACTTGTATTTGTACAAGGAGTCCTGGTGTTCCTTGTACATCTTCTACCCAAGAGTCTTCAAGGTGCTTCATATAAAGAGCAAAATAATGAATGAAATCCTTCCAAAACTATAACATTAAATTAATCAACACTAGAAATTATCAATGAATAACATGACTAGCAAAACAGCAGCATCAAGACCATTAGCGAGTCAGGTCACAGGGCAAAACCGTTTTTATGATATTTTAAAAGGCGTTGCAGGAACTTGCCTATGAGGAACCTCAAGCCAATGGACTGAATTTGGCCCACCAGGGCTCCTTATCCAGGCCAGGAAAGCTGCCTGTGAGGCCCCTCCCCCAAATTCCACCCATTTAGGGGTGAGTACAGCCCTCCTCTGTTTTGGGCAGCTGACAAAGGACAGTATTTGAAGCTATTCTTAATTTGATGCCCTGCCCAAGTCTGGTTTAAATTCAAGAACCACAAGAAGGGGAGAGCAAGGGCCTTGAAGTTGCCCATCAGCACCCTAAGAGGTCACCTCCTCAGTTTTCTCCATTATGGCGATGTCAGGGACTCTAACCCCAACAGCCCAGTCCATTGTCTGACCACGAGAGACAGACAGCCATCAGCAAGGTACAACAGAAAAGCTCTTTAACTGAATCGGGCACACAAACACTAGAGAGTAGCCTGCTGTTAAGAAAGGTCAGCAACACCAACTAACAATCCAAATTTGTATACCTTAAGGGCAAATTCAACAATCACTGGTCATCTTGATCTATCCCCATCTACACTTTGATCTTGCCTTCTGCCCATATTAGTCTTTGAAGGTAGGACATGCTGTTTTACCACATCCCTCACTCACCTTAACAGACTCTGACAACTATCTTCCCACAGTCCTGTTAGCCAAGCAAGATTGCAAATCGGCTGTTTCAGCTGAACAGTTTCTGTCACACTAGAGTGTGACATTAATACACTTGGAAATGGTGAATTTTCTATTGGTGAGATGAATTGCATTGCTATTTACATTTTAGTTGTTATTTCTGCATTTGACCTATACACATACAAGTTTCATATGCAAATGCTATGCAAATTGGTAACCTTTTTTGTTTTCTCTTTCTCTCATAGTTGTTCTTTTGGGACTCCTAGAAGGGGGAATTTTTAAGGTAGGCCACAGTACAAAAAATCCCCTCTTCATAAACTCCTTCTCATGAGTTCTTTGTAGCCATCAGCCTAATCTAAGGAGCACATAGCTGGGATAGGGAAGCCTCTGAAGATCTGGAATTCATAACAGTGCTCCAAAAAGCAGGGTTGAATCATTGCATGTGCAGCAGTAAGACCTGACACTCTATCAGCAGCAGTCTAGCAAAATGTCAAAGTAAGATACAGTTTTAATGTTACATACACACAGCTGTTTGTGAAGTCTACCTAGGAGCCAGATGCTACAGCTGCAAGATAATTTCCCACTGATACAGGCACCAGGGTGCCAGATTGTCACTCATGGGAGAAAAGGGAATGATAAAACACCCTGTGATGAAAAGGGGAATTTACTAAATTTGGGGCCTTAATTAACATTGTAACAAGTTAAGCACTATTTAGGCAACCTGCAGCATAGCAACTAGAATGTAAAACAATTAATTATTAGCAGTTGGCTTAGCTACACTTTTATCCATGCTGCTGCTGCTAATTAAACAGCCAAAGTTCCTTCTGCAGCTTAGTTCCAACATAATTATTTCTCATGACAACAATGGAAGAGAAACGGTGTGGTTGTTCATGGAACAGTCCATGGCATGGTTGACCCAACAAATAATGTTCTAGCCCTCTTGTCCTGGTGGACCTCCAGTTGGTATTCCAGGATACATTGTAGCAGAACTCATTTTGTATCCTCATCCTTGCTTTAATAGCAGCTTCATTTTCATATCTCTCCCCCCCATCCTCATGACTCTTCATTCTGCCTTCATCCCCAATATTCAAGCAGCACTTTGGAAGACCGTCACTGATTTGTTACCCATCCACCCCTAGCAGAAATATGGACAATTGAAATTAAAACATCATCATCATCTCATTGTCTTTTGCAGATGCAGAATTACAGCTTCCCATAATGTGAAATCTTGCCTGGCCAATATCCTGGTAAGTGCAGTACATCACATCCATGAATGCTGACCAAGTCAGACTGCATGTAAATTAATTTACATACCTTTGACAGCTGTCAACTGAAAAGCAAAGCAATGAAGGGAGTCCTGCAGTGAAAGCAGTGGCAAGTATCTCTCTCCCATAGCAGTGTGATCCTCTGGTATTTCAGTATTGCCGTGACAGTTTTCAGTGGTCTTCACCTTTTCCATGCTTCCCTGTGCTTCTAAGTTCCTCAAGAAGGGACGAATCTATAACCTACCCCTTTTAAACAACTGTGAAAATAAAGGGTTCTTTAAAAAAAAGTAGCTGACAAATTTGAGAAATAAATTTGTATATATTGATTTGTCATGGCATGTGAACCAGTTCAGTGTGTGCATGTGGTAAACCAAAAGTCAACAAGCAGTAATGTAAGAGGGGAAACCTACTTCTTATATGCATGGCAAGCATGATTCTGGTCCTTGGTAACAAGAAATTTCAATCAATCTGGTCTTGAGTGTTTCAAACTGTTCTGTTTTGAAGGCAGAATGCATATGACTTGGCTGTAGGGTGTCCAGTCAGTGACACAAGATCATTGCATTTCTAGAAAACAAATGTTCAGGCCTGAATCTGTTTGAGAACAGTAACTTTTGTTCTAGATGTAATTCCTCTGATGTATGGCGATCTTTATAACTCTTCAGTAGTGAGGGAAATGCAGTACGAACCTACTTAAGATACTTTCCAGATGTGTCCAGGCTCAGCCCTGAACTAAGTGTTCCGCAAGGGAGCCTTCACCTAGCCCTAGCAGATCTGGAAAAAGCAGTTCCTTTGCAAGCAGTCTATAGCTCTTTAAGATTTACTGAACATGAGCATTCATGGAAAGCTGTATTGGCGTTATCTACTAGGGAAGAGGGGGAGAAATTGTTGGGAAAGTTTCTTGTTATGATATTTGGCTTGAATCCTGTGATTTTTGGTTCTTAGCCTATTGACCTCTTCAATGTACTACATCATGTCTACATGTACCTAATGCATTCTTCATTAATTTCATGCAGTTCATGAAATATGCTGCTGACTATGAATGTTCTGGCAACAGTAAATACCAGCTTTTTCAGTCTTTCCAAGTGTAATTAGCCATATTTCCCTCATTTGGAAAAATCCACGTAGACTGTAATGTACACATTTTAGCAGAACTGTTCATGAATGCTGGATATATTGTAATTGTAATTCTATTTGTTTTATTTATTTGTTGTTGTGAGCCATCCTGAGGCTATGTAGCAATGGGGATGGCATATAAAAACTTTAAATAAATAAATAAATATTCTAAAATGCTTTCTTGTAGTTCAGTAGTTCAGAATGCTACCCTTGGGGATGATTCTCTCCAGGAGACATTTCAATTTGTCCAGCTACAAAAGCAATCATCCATCTTTATGACATGAATAAACAACTTCAAAATTGGTTATCAGAGGTCCAGGACAATGTTCTAGACACTGTTATATCTTGATGTGTTTTCTTATATTTCAATGTCATTTAAGGGATAGAGATGGAGAAGCTCCCCTCCCCCTGTGCAAAACCACATAAACAATGCTTGCACAGCTGCTAAGATTTAACATTTCATCTGTCGGAAGGCAGAAATTCCACTGAATAAAGGAATTACCCTGTTCTATTTTAAAATAGGATATGTTTGCACATTTGTGGGTTTGTTCTTGGAGAAATTGCAACAAACCAGTGATTTGCCATGGTCCAAGAACTTTCACCAACATTATAAGTCCTGTTATTATAAGTCCTGTTGCTTATTATCTAAAGAGTGCCATCTATGGGGCTGCCTGTGAGCTTCTGAGCAACCAGTTAAGTGTGGGAGGAAAGAGGAGATGGAGACTACCTCCATAATCTCTTCACCCTCAAAAGCACTTAGATGGCTGGCTTTGGCCATCTGTATGTGCCCCCCTCCCCACTTCTTGGAAGGCGGAAAGGCTCAGACTGTGCCTGGTTTCTACAGATGGGGGCAATGCCTTCTGCCTCCCCTCCACATGCCCCCAGAACAACCTTCCCAGCACCTTTCCCCAAAGACGGTCTTACATCTTGAAGACCTCAGCTGCTGTGGAAAGAGCTGTGCCAGCTGAGAGGGCGGAGGGCTGCCCTCAGAAGATGGAATTTCTGCTACTACCTTGGAAGACTTTTCCAAAATTGCAGTGGGGTCTCCACCTTTCCCTATGATAGATTCTGTTGGCCATCAGATTAGCCCTCAGATTTAATTCTTTAATATTTCAAAAATGCAAGTATCCTACAGTGGGGTTTTAATAATAAGCAAATATATGCAAATTTAATTGCTTGAGCTTTTCTCTATGAGGCTGTTAATCAGCTGTTAATCCATTGTATCTAGTTTTGGTTTCAATGCAGAACTGAAATCTAAGCTTTACACAACCTTTCTTACTTTTTTGTTCCCTAACTTTTCAGTGGCACATTGGTATAACAGTACAGCATAAATACACAAGAAGAAATCACATACTTTTTTACTTGTATAGTTAAATGATGCAATCTCCTTACTCCAAACCAGTTGCAGATGGTGCTGGCTAGACCCAGAAGTGAAAGTGAAGTGTCACATCGTTGACTAAACAACCTGTAGACAACATGTGTAAAGAATGATGAGCACACAACAAATGCCTCAAGTAGAAAAGACGTATATGTGCAAGGACTCGCAGGACCTGTGCAATATTGAGGGCAGTTGTGCCATGGAATATTGAGCATGTTGGGTGAACGGGAAAATGAAACAGAAGGGTCTCCGACATTTTATACTTTTCTGAATGCAGGCAGCCCTGAACCTGAGCCCTTTACTATGTTATAGCAGATCACTGGAAGTTTTCAAGGAAAT
This sequence comes from Varanus komodoensis, assembly GCF_004798865.1. Taxonomy (NCBI): domain Eukaryota; kingdom Metazoa; phylum Chordata; class Lepidosauria; order Squamata; family Varanidae; genus Varanus; species Varanus komodoensis. The sequence continues at coordinate 1,750,749 of NW_025336334.1, read as the reverse complement.
GGAAAAGAGGAAAATCTTTTTCCTCCCTCCCTCCCTCGCTCCCTCCCTGAAACCTCTGTCTCTGCCCCTTCTGCAAGACCAAATGAGCTACACAGCCCCTTTTGTGGAGAACTGAATATAAGCATATTTTCTTTTCCATTGTCTGGAAATGCTCTGTAAGATTGTATTGCAGTTTGCCACTAGATCCTAATTCCTTCTAATTACTGGCAATTTGGCAGAAAATGGAGCCACCCAAAAAAGAAACTTTAAAAGACAAAAAAAAAAAAACAAACAAACAGCCAGTGGGGTCCGGTTCTTATTGGCTTCCAGACCAATAGGTGGGAACAGAGTGGAGCATTGGTCTGCCAGAGTCCATAAAAACATATAGGCTGGGATTGGGTGAATGTACCTTTTGCTGAACTTTGCTATATGGGGGAGGGGAGGTTCAGGAGGGAGGAAATGAAAAGGCATGTCTTTTCCCTTTGGTGTTGTGCAGAATGCTCCCCATATCACTCCTAAATAGCTATAACAAAGCAGTTAGATTGAGGATGGCAGCCAACCCTCCACCTGAGCTCTTTAGGATTCTTTTAGCACAGCAGGGGAAGGTTTCAAGAGAGTCAGAAAAGGTTTGTGTCTGCCTCTGCAATATCCTACTAAGAGTATAATATAACACTGCCATTGGTTTTGGAGCCTTTGCTTTATCTTTGTCCTTGCTCACAAACAGCTGCAGCATTTGCCAGCTCCTATTACCCTTTAAATCATTTTCTCAGAGAATCTGCAAACTGTTTAGTGAACATTCATTCAGCTATGTCTGTCATATAGCTATTTAATAATCTCCTGTCATTATGTGAAGGGTAATGGTAGAGGTTCTGTTCTCTTGCCAGCATGAAGGAGCATGTGCTCTTTTTTTACATGCTGTACCATACAGACACTGATGGTATCTGGATTCAATAAATGTAGTCATTTGGTCATGTTTTCTCATTATGGCTCAGGAGACAAATGTGTCTTATTACTAGGGGATGCTTCTAGGTAGCCCAGAAAGATGTTCAATTTGGTAATAAATTGCTTGATAAAAAGGTAAAGGTTTCCCCTTGACTTTAAGTCCAGTCATGCCTGACTCTAGGGGGCGGTGCTCATCTCTGTTTCCTAGCCAAGGGAGCTAGCGTTTGTCCGCAGACAGTCTCCGTGGTCATGTGGCCGGCATGACTAAACACCAAAGTGCACGGAACGCTGTTACCTGCCCACCGAAGTGGTACCTTTTTATCTACTTGCATTTGCATGCTTTCGAACTGCAAGGTTGGCAGGAGCTGGGACAGAGCAACGGGAACTCACCCTGTTGTGTAGATTCAAACCGGCGACCTTTCGATCAACCAGCCCAGAAGCACAGTGGTTTAAACCACTGCGCCACCTGCAGTCCCAATTGCTTGATAGAAATAAGCAAATGCTCTCCCCCACAACCTATTATAATTGATTTTTTCCTCAGTCTGCTTATTAAACATCTTAGCAAAGATTTCTGATAATGCATGGTTCAGCTAGTCCAAACATACCTGACCTCACCGATAATATATGTGTACGTAAATGTGTCTTTTTATTATGCATAATTGAAAAACACAAACACATTCCCTGTATGTGTTCTGGCTCTTGCCTCTTGGCAGAGCAGCAAAGGCACAGGCTGGGAGAGAGTGCGAGTGGCCAGGGGATTGGTGAAGGCAAGGTAGGAGCTGGGCAGAGAAGCAGAGGGACAGGAGCAGCAGAGAGGAAGGGGGGCGGGGCCAGAGAGGCTAGAGGGGCCAGGAGGAAGCAGACAGGCGGGGCCACCGGCCTGAGGGACTGATAAGGCTGTGCTCAGCCACTGCAAGCCTTTTTGGCTCTTGCCTCTTGGCGTCTTCTCTTGTCTGCATCCCTTAGCTGTGGCCCGGGCTGCCCACAGACTCCCTTCCCTGGGAGGCTGAGGGTTTTGTTGTTTTGTTTGATTTTTTGTTTTATTGCTTTGTTTTTCTTTGTTTGTTTTGGTTTTGGTTTGGTGCTGTGTTGTGCTTTGCTTTGTTTTTCCTCCAATTTAAATTTTATTTTATCCTTGCGTGTGTGTGTGGGTTTTTGTCTGGGAGAACTGGGGGAGTGTGGGGTACTGCAGGACAGACAAGGCAGGGGACCAAGGTAGGGTCTCAGAAGGGTTCCCAATGGCAGACCAGGAGATGGCCTTGGCAGGAGTCACCGGTGTTGCTGCCCGCTGCAACAGCTGCAACATGTTCACCCCTCTCCCCCAGGAGAGGCAGGCTTACACATGCCCTTGGTACAAGCTGGTGGTCCTGCTAGAGGAGGAGTTCAGGTGCCTGAGGGCCGAGAGAGCTCTCCAGGCTCCCCGGGAGCAGCCCCCCTCTGGACAGAGGGTTGAGGGAGAGGCCACGGGAGGAGCAGCTGGGGAGACATGGAGGCATGTCACCCACAGGAGGAGGAGCCAGCACAGCCTCCTCCTTCTCCTGGCACCAATCTGGAGCTGGGAAATAGGTTCTCTCCACTTGGGGAGGCTGGGGCTGATGAGGCCTCGGGGGACCAGCAGAACCCCCAGCCTGGGACCACAAGCAGCAAGGGGGCCGCTGCAAAAGAAGTGAGGGCGAGGGCACGGCTGCCCACCACCACCAGGAAGACACGGCGGCAGGTGATTGTTGTTGGGGACTCGCAGCTGAGGGGCACTGAGGTGGCAGTGTGCCGCCCCAACATGGAGACAAGGGAGGTTTGCTGCCTGCCAGGCGCATGCATCCGGCATGTGAAGGACAGAGTAGAGCGTCTTGTTTGCTCTGGGGGTCACCAGTCGCTCCTGGTGATCCATGTGGGCACAAACGACGTGGCCAGGCAGGGTGTGGTCGGGATCACCAGGGCCTTTGAGGCCATGGGGAAGAAACTCCAGGCGCTAAAGGCCCAAGTGGCCTTCTCATTGATATTATCAGTCTGGGGATTTGGGCCAGGAAGGGACAGGAGTGCCTCCAAGGTGAACGACTGGCTTAGGGTGTGGTGCCAGAAGGAACGCTTCGGGTTCCTCGACCACGGCACTCATTTCCTTGCCAATGGACTTCTGGCAAGGGATGGGTTGCACCTCACTAGGATGGGGGAAAGTGCTTTGGAGATGCTCTAGCGAGCTTTGTCTGGAAGACTTTAAACTGAGCTGGGCGGGGGTCAGGCCCCCCAGAAAAGTGTCTGCACTGGACAAGTGTGGGGAGAGGATCAGGTCTCTGGGAACAGGGTTTTAGAGGTACTGCAGGGACTGACAGGACTCCTACAGAGAGGGGCCAGATATCGGAGAGGGAGGAGGAGGCTGAGGACTCCAAGGAAAGGAAGTGGTGGGAAGGCGGTGAGGTGCATGTACACCAATGCTAGGAGCATGGGTAATAAGCAGGAAGAGCTTGAAGCTCTCCTGGGAATAGGAGGGTATGACCTGGTGGGAATCACAGAAACTGGGTGGGATGAAAGGCAAGTCTGGAATGTGAACATAGAAGGGTATCACCTTTTTAGAAAGGACAGGAAGGGAAAGAGGGGTGGGAGAGTGGCTTTATACGTCAGGAAAGGACTAGGATGCAGTGAGATAGAATGCAGCACAGATGGGGATTCGGTAGAGGCAGTCTGGGTGAAACTTAGGGGTTTTGACAGGGAAAGAGACCTGACAGTGGGGGTATGTTATCGCCCTCCAGGTCAACTTGAGACCCTGGATGATGGCCTGACAGACCAGAATCTAAGGATATCTTGGGGGAGAGACACAGTAATTATGGGAGATTTCAGTCTCCTGGATATTAGTTGGAAGACTCACTCGACGGTGACAGCCAGGTCACGTTGCTTCTTAGAAGCTATAGAGAGAGGGTTTTTCACACAGAGGGTCTGAGAGGCAACGGGGGCGAGGAACATTCTTGACTTGGTCTTGACCAATAGAGAGGAGCTGATAGAGGAAGTACAGATTAGGGGAGCTCTGGATGCGAGGGATCACTCCATCCTTTGCTTTGAGATCAGGGGACTGGGGATGGGCAGCAGGTTGAACACCAGAAGCTGGGACTTCAAGAGGGCCAACTGAAGGCCAGACTGGGGAAAGTCTCCTGGGATAGGTTAGTGGAAGGTAAGCAAGTTGAGGAGGGGTGGATGGAACTCAAAAGGGAGGTTTTGGAGGCACAAGCCTTGATGATACCTCTAGATAATAAGGAGGAGAGGCGGAGGAGAGCGCTGCCATGGATGCGAAAGAAGGTGGTTAGAGGGATTAGACGAATGAGGAACCTCCATAGGAAATGCGTACTGGGGCAAATAGGCAAAAGGGTATACTGGGAGGAGGAGGCCCGTTGCAGAAGGATTCTTCACAAGGCTAAGGTTGATTACGAGCTGAAACTTGCCAAGAATATCAAGAGCAACAAAAAGGGCTTCTTTCAGCATGTAAATAGGAAGAGGAAGGAGATCCAGTGACTGATATGAGGGAACAGGCACAGATGCTAAATGACTATTTTGCCTCTGTGTTCTCCCCAAAGCAGGACGGGGGAGATCTGCATAGGAGATTAGATGAGGCCGGGGACTTAGGGGTGCAGATTAGAGTCACCTTGAAGTCAAGGGGCTCCTCAGGGCATTGGACATTACAAAGGCGCTAGGCCCTGATGGATTACACCCAAGAGTACTTAGAGAGTTGGCAGGGGTTCCCCCACGCCCACTGGCCTCCATTTTTGAGGTCTCATGGAGAACAGGTGAAGTTCCAGAGGACTGGAGGGTGGCATCCGTGGTCCCAATTTTCAAAAAGGGTAGTAGAAGGGACATGGGGAATTACAGACCTGTTAGCCTTACGTCCATTGCAGGAAAAACAATGGAAAGGCTCATAATAGAGAGAGATCTAGTGATGCTAGATAGGGAAGGGAGGCTGACAGCAAACAACATGGCTTCTGCAAAAACAGGACCTGCCAAACAAACCTTGTGGAATTCTATGACAAGCTTTCGAGATGGCTAGATGGAGGGGATCCAGTGGATGTGGTTTACCCGGATTTCAGCAAGGCCTATGACAAAGTGCCCCCTGATATCCTGGTGGAGAAACTGAGGAGTTTTGGGATACACCAAAGCACTGTCCAGTGGATTAGGGCATGGTTGACTGACCGAAAGCAGAGGGTAACCATTAGTGGGGAATCATCAGGATGGTGGCCAGTAACAAGCGGGGTCCCCCAGGGCTCTGTTCTGGGACTGATCCTGTTTAATCTTTTCATCAATGACATGGAAGAAGGGGTGAACAGTCTGCTGATCAAATTCGCAGACGACAGTAAAACTGGAGCAGTGGGCACAACTGAGGAGCAGGTGCTCCAGATCCAAAAGGATCGGGACAGACTGTGGAAGTGGGCAGGAGACAACAGGATGGCATTCAATGTGGATAAATGCAAGGTCTCGCACTTGGGGCATAGGAATAGCTGTCATAAATACAGGTTAGAGGACAAGTGGCTGGAGAGCAGCACTTGTGAAAGGGACCTCGGGGTACTGGTTGACTGCAGGCTGAACATGAATCAGCAGTGTGATGCGGTGGTCAAGAGGGCGAACGCCACCCTTGGTTGCATAGCTACAAGTGTGGCTTCTAGATCGAGGGAGGTATTATTACCACTGTATACGACTCTGGTATGCCTGCAGCTGGAGTATTGTGCTCAGTTTTGGGCCCCTCATTACAGAAGGGATATAGCCAGGTTAGAGTCAGTGCAGCGTAGGGCCACAAGATTGGTGGCCGGTTTCCAGGGGATAGGGTATGAGGCAAGACTGAGGGAACTCAATAACTATTGCCTGTTACATAAAAAGGGTCATAGGGTTGCTTATATCCTCAGCTACAAGGTCAGAAATTGCTCCAACCTCATAGCTAGGAATTGGCATTCAGATCCAACCTCCTTTCAGAAAGAACTGTGTTGAGTGCATCTCCAAGGTCATAAGAGGAAACTCATAGGTTGGCTTTTGTGGTAGGAAGGGAACAAAACTAGAGACCCCAACAATGTCCCAGCCTCCTTCTTTCCCCTTTGAGATGCCACAGGTAGTCATAATCACCTGTTGCAAATGGTTTCCAGAACATCCTCTCTCATTCCTTTGTTTTCAGTGCCAGAACCAATTTCATAGCCCCTTCAAATAAATTCCATGCCTAGTTCACTTGTTCATTCATTCATTCATTCATTCATTCATTCATTCATTCAAAGCTTTTTATAACATTCTATCAGAAAAGTACTACAAGAAGAAGCACAGCACCATCAATCCTCAGCTAAAACCCTATCAAAACAACATTTAAGACTTAAAATGTTGGGGAAATAAGGTTTTGGCCTGGTGCCAAAAGGAGTAAAGTGTCAGCACCAGGTGCACCTCTCTGGGGAGCATGTTCCATAACCTTCCTCTTGTTCTCTTAAATTCAGAAGCCTAATTTATTCATTTTTGTGAGTCTTATAAGGTACAATCCCATAGTGTAATAAATGTTGCATATCTCACAGAAAGGTTTAATTATTTATTTTATTTATTTATTTAGGAGACTTCTATGCCACCCCATTCACCGAAGCCTTGGGGCAGCTCATTATTGGGCATATAGAAATTAATCTGTCTAATGTACTGCACATCAACCAATCGATCTACCAGTAGTTCTGTCTACCTTCTGGCTACCCCTGGACATACTGGACCAGATGAACAAAGCGTCTCACCTGGTACAACTATGACAGATTCCTCTGTTCCTATGAGTAGTCCTACCCAAGGAAAATTGTAATACATATGATTATTAATAGAAACTCATAGAAACACAGGAAGTAAATAAATAAATTGAGAAATAGCAGGAAGTAGTATCTGTTGGAAGGAAAACAGAGCTTGTTGTTGTTATATGCAATCAAGTTGTCTCTGACTTATGGTGATCCTAAAAATGAAAGGGTCCTTTCTTTGAAAGCCCCACACAGCTCTTGTAAACTCAAGGCTGTGGCTTCCTTTGTAAAGTTGATCCATCTCATGTTTGGCTTTACTTTTCTTCTCTTGCCTCTGACTTTCCTTAGCATTAATTTCTTCCCATGAGTCTTCCCTTGTCATGATGGGGCCAGAGTGCTACAGCCTTAGTTTCATCATTTTTGCTTTCAGAGAAAGTTCTGCTTGATTTGACCTAGGATCCACTTGTCTGTCTTTCAGTCCATTAAGATATTCTCAAAGCTCCCCTTCAGCAGCATGTTTCAAATGCATCTGTTTTCTTCCTGTCAACTTTCTTCACTGTTCAGGTAGGCGTTAGGACAATCAAGTGCTGAGGCACACCCATTTCTTTCAGAACCATCCATAGCTTCTCATGATCTACACAACCAAAGCCTTTGCTATAAAGCATAAATTGATCATCTGAAATTCTTTGGGGTGCTCCAGTAGCCAGCATGTATTTGCAATATCCTGAGTACCTCTTATTTTTTGGAATCCAGCTTGAAAGTCAGGCTTTCTTGCTCCAAAGTGTAGAAATCCTTGTTGCATCACCTTGTTTCCATGGAAATTAGTGCAAAGGTCCTATGCTTGCTGCACCCTTTCACATTTCCACTCTTTGGGTTTGGAATGTATAGTGAATGTTTCCAGTCAGTAGGCCATTGTCTCCATATTTGTTGGCATATTCATGTTAGGATTTGGATTAATTCAGTCTCTGCAGCTTGAAACAGTTCTTTTGGTATCTTACTTCATTTGGGTGCTTTATTCTTCCCACATGCTTTCAGAGCAGCTTTCATTTTATTTTCTAATATTGGAAGTTCTTTTTCATAGGATTTCTTTTTGAAGGAGTCTGTGATCCTTTGATCTTTTCTGAATAGTTCTTTACATTGTTTCCACCTTCCGTTAAATTTTGCCTGCTCAGATAACTTGAACCAGTGACCTTTTGATCAACCACCCCAACAGCTCAGCAGTTTAAACCACTGCGCCACCTACATCCCTATCCATGGATAAGTGGGAACTAAAACCCAGATCTCCCGAGTCCCAATTCTGCAGTCTTAACCACTATGCAAGGTTGTTAAATGGCTGTTTCTTTGCTACATCTGCTTTTGGCTTCATTGCAGAACTGAAATCTGAGCAAATACAAGGTGGATTTCCTTTCATGCTTTTGCAGCATAACTTCTAGGTGGCACTATGGCATAACAGAATAGCAAAACTACATGAGAAGTCAGGTTTGTTTGTTTATTTTTTGCTTTTACAATTAAATGCCACAATTTCTCTGCTCTAAAAAAAGTCACAGAATGTGCTAGTAAAACACAAAAGTGAAACTGGAGGTAATGCTGTCATCTGAAGAGCCCATAAATAACTGTGAGTAGGGAGCAACAAGCACATAATAAATGCTTCATGTAGAAATGGTCTTATAAAGGTAAAGGTAAAGGTTTCCCCTTGACGTTAAGTCCAGTCATGCCTGACTCTGGGGGGGGGGGGGGTGCTCATCTCCCTTTCCTAGCCGAGGGAGCCAGTCTCTGTGGTCATGTGGCCGACATGACTAAACACCGAAGTGCACGGAACGCTGTTACCTGCCCACCGAAGTGGTACCTTTTTATCTACTTGCATTTGCATGCTTTCAAACTGCAAGGTTGGCAGGAGCTGGGACGAAGCAATGGGTACTCACTCCAGATTCGACCCAGCGACCTTTCGATCAACCAGCCCAGCAGCACAGTGGTTTAAACCAGGTCTTGGCCAGGTTTGGCAGTGGAGACCTGATCTGGTTTGTTCCAGGGAATAATCCCTCTCTGCTTTGAAGGGTCATAGATTCTCCTTTCCTGGAGGCATTCAAGCAGAGGCTGGATTGGCCATGTCCTGGGGATTCTGTGGCTGCACTCTGCCTCGCAGGTCCAGCACTAAGCAGAGGTTTGTCTGAGTGACTTCTAAGGACCTTTTCTGCTTCATGGTTGTATAGATTTGCTTATGCATAGCTTTGTTGTCCTTTCAAAAGATTTCATGGGCATTAGGTGTATGGATGGATGCAAGGAGACAGCACATGCAATCCCAACACCCTCTTCTACTAATGCGTTGGCTGTATGAAACGGAGATATCCCTATTGCAGTTGCATAAGTTAATATGTAAGTGGTGGCAGTGATGGGGTGTGCGCATGTACAGAGGAATCGAGGTGCTTTGATAGGGTAGAGATGGAACAGATCTGGCAACTACATGATCCGGGTGTAGTTTCATAAGCTTTAAACAGTGGTGCCTAAGTCGATAATTGGGCAGGCAGGAATATCCTGCAATCTTTCTTCATCCCTAATCTTGGATTTAACTCTAGTATTCCATTTAATACATTTTAATCCCCTTGCTGTTGTTTTATTAATGTGGCATTAATATACATAGCATTTCATCATTTTAATGTACCATCAATGTAAATGGCATTTTAATTTCAACAAAAAACAAAACAAAGTCCCTGCCTCAAAGAGAATTCACTCTAATTTTCAAAGTACAATTGAATGAACTTCTCATTTTCTTACCTATAAAGAAATAATGTTTCTCCCCATCTCCCTTTGCTTTGTTCCTATTTATCGTTCTTCTTTAATTATTCCATCCAGGCCCTGCTGTTCTTCTGATATCCATCTCTTAGTGTGACCAAGAATTATCTCAGTTGTCCCACCTTCCATCTGCTTGCCTTTGACAGCACTCTTCTCTTTGGAACTCATGGCCTCAAGATATTGGTGCAATTCATTCTGGCCATTGTGGCAGCTGTTTTCCCCAGCCTTCTTCAGATTGCTGCCATTTTAGCTTGGTGTCTCACTTCCTCCTCTTTTTTCCTTGCCCACTTAGTTTTCTTTTCTCATGTGTCTGTTTATTTAGAGTACGCACCTGTGGACAGGACTTTCTCATTGTCAATCAGTAGGTTGAATAGCATTTCTTAGTTATTACTGTTCTTCTAAGATGTAACCATTTTCTTCTGTAAACTGCAATATTTCTTTATCACCTTTTGAAGCTGACATACAAAAAGCATTTAGAATGTTGTAAATATCAAAAAACAAAATGAGCCAGAAAACTCAAGCCCCATAATCTTGCCATGGAAATTGCAGAAATAAAAAGGAACATTTGCCTGGTTTGAATTATTCAAAGTCAAACCAGACAGCACCTTAAAAGTGTGGCTACACTTGCTGCATCCCCAATATCATGAGGAAACTATTCCCATTTTTCCTTGCCCCCAATATTGCCTCAAAGACTGCCATTCTGTGTGTCTATGTGTGTGAGAGAGACACAGGCATATTCTGCTGAACAAACAACAGAATCATGCAGCACATTAAGAACTAAGAAAATATATTACAGCATGAGTCCACAAAAGCTCATGGCAGCAGCCCCACATTTACAAGAACATCCCTCTTGGGCCTGAGTTCCCACCAGCCACACTGAGTTAACATTCTTGTGTACCTGGACCCTGTTCCAAATGCTGAGAAGTGCTGGGGATACAGCATTCACCCGGCGGTTCAGTTTCCTTTGCAAGGATGTCACAGGAGGTGTACAGCATTTCTGTGTTGCAAGGGTTGTTAGGACATATAGAAACATAGAAACAGAGCGAATCAGAAGGGGTCTCCTGGGCCATCTAGTCTGACCCACGGCTCCAGCTGGCTCCGTTCACGACATGCCCACCATGTGCATGTCCAGCCTACCTTTGAACACCCTCACCAATGGGGCTCAACAACCTCCCGTGGAAGCCCATTCCACACCCTCAGGATCCTAACTGTTAGGAAGTGCTTCCTGGTATCTTGGAACCTTGGTTCCCTGAGCTTTGCTCCGTTGGAGCGCGTCCTGCCTTCCTCTGCAGGGGAGAACAGGTCTCTACCCATCTTCATGTGACATCCCCTCACATACCTGTATGTCACCAACATATCCCCTCTGAGTCTCCTCTTCTCCAGTACCCTCAGTCTCGCCTCATACGGCATCCCCTGCAAACTGGCCACCAATCTTGTGGCCCTACGCTGCACTGACTCTAACCTGGCTATATCCTTTCTGTAATGAGGGGCCCAAAACTGAACACAATACTCCAGTTGCGGGTGCACCAGAGTCATATAGAGTGGTAGTAATACCTCTCTCAATCTAGAAGCCACGCTTCTGGCTATGCAACCAAGGGTGGTGTTCGCCCTCTTGACCACCTCATCACACTGCTGACTCATGTTTAGCCTGCAGTCAACCAGCACCCCAAGGTCCCTTTCACAAGTGCTGCTCTCCAGCCACTTGTCCCCTAACCTGTACTTATGACAGCTATTCCTATGCCCCAAGTGCAAGCCCCTGCACTTATCCACAGTGCACGCCATCCTGTCTTCTCCTGTCCACTTCCATAGTCTGTCCAGATCCTTTTGGAACTGGAGCACCTGCTCCTCAGTTGTGGCCACTGCTCCAGTTTTAGTATCGTCTGCAAATTTGACCAGCAGACTGTTCACCCCTTCTTCCATATATGCAGGCTGAGCATAGGCTGGGAGTTCACAGCATTAACTGCACCAGATAATACTTGATTTAGGTTTCTAGGTGAGCATCCCATGCAGCAGCGCCAGATTCCCACAACTGCAAGCTGGGCCTCTGTGTCTTTCTTCAAACTCAGATCCAGAGCAAGCTGTGTTCTCTTTTGTCCTCAGGTTTGCCCCCCCACCTTCCTTAGCTAAGACAAGTACACTTCCAGTCAGTCCTTCCATTCAGTTCACCCAGAAGGCAGGCCCAGAAAAGTTCTGGCTCAGTCATATTCCTCCTGGCAGTGGCAGGAAGAGACCTCTCATTCCAGGCCATGTATTCCATTCCAGTGGCCTCTTTCACAGACACAGGCTGGGAGATCCTCAAGACCAAATCCAGCACACTGCTCTGGCTTCAGCCAGTTTACAAATGCATTGAAAAGATATCTTAGTACAAGGGCAGGCAACATGTTGCCTGTGGCCACCAATATCTGTGCCGCCACATTTCTTCATTCCTGCCAATGAGTCCTGTTGATACATTTTCTTACTGGCCACTGGGATTGCTTGGATGGGTGTGTGTGAGAGAGAGCGCGGGGGTGTTGGGGAAGAGTACATGTAAGGATAGTGATCTAGAGTGTGAGAGACAGGAGGGTTCAGAGATGGCTGGCAGAGGAAATGTGCTGGTGGAGACAGGAGAATAAAAGTGTGCCTTCTGTGACAAAGGTTTTTGTTACCACTTTAGAACTCTGTGTTCAAGGGAAATATTTAGCTTGTTGGGGTCTGAACCCAGCCTTTGCCTCATACTTGGTCTATTGTGCAGGTTACCTGTCCTTTGGGACTAGCCTGGAGGCTCCTGGAAGCCATTTTGCAGTATTGCCCAGGACCGTTTCTCACATTCCTAGATAAGCCATGGGCCCAGAAAGGTGGCCTCCCCTCCCTTGGTAGTTTATTGGAATCTTTCCTTACCAGATGCTCAGCTGCTGAGAGTTTCATTTCTGTGACAGCATCAGCATCTTTCCCAGGGTGTCACTGTGAATTGCTGTTCTGTAAAACAAGAGGGCCTTCTGGGAGAAGGGAGACAAGTGCCTGTGCACTACTGTTGTAGTAGGGCAATATTTGCAGAACTCTTCCTAGTGTTTCACTCTTTGGGTTCAGTAAAGGACAATTCGCCAACAGTCTGGTGGAATCTTGATCCAAAATTATATAAAGTATTAAATGATATGAGTAGGATTTGAAGGACATTTTGGAACAGCTGCTGACATTTTGTTGCAATTCCTTTCCTTTTCTTAAGTGTTAAAGCTAGATAAGACAAGAGAATGGCTTCCAGTTTGCTGCAGACTTCTATGCAGTGCAGCCCGACCTGTTTGCAAGAGCTGGGCCTGAGTGAAATGCTCCTTCAAGCATTTCCATAAGTACTTAGAGAATAACTGCAGAGGTGATATATTTCTTGTTTATATACCCAGTGATATATAAACACTGAGATATTTAAGCTCAGCATGATTTGTGCTTTTCTTGTTCCATATCTGGAGGCAGTATTTTACCCCACGGTCTGCCAATTGTATGTGAAATGGGAAAGTCAGAAGGGAAAATGATTCACTGAAACACTGGTGGGTTCAGAATCAGCATCAAACCCATGGTTTCTGCCATCTCATACGTGAAGTGGAATGTCTGAGGGTGCTTCCAGATGGAAGGCTCTTCACAGTATGAATACAAAGACATTGTACAGATATTCTGTTTTTTCCTTAACCAGTTTTTCTCTGTGCAAAAAAAATGATGAAAGAAGTGGTGGAAACAATGCCGGAGTGAAAGGCATTATCTGAAATTCAAACACACACAAACTCATACAGTTCTGTGGATGAAGCAGGGAGTTGTCTCTATAAAAGCCTCATCTAAGGCTTTTAGAGTGGAATGAAGACTCTGCAGGTAGCACATTTCAAAACTGTTCTGGCTTCTGTGACTATAACAGTATCCACACATACAGAGATTTAATGGTGGAAATCTTTCTGGCAAGGCATAAAGTGGGGCATAAACCTTCACTAGATCTATATGTCTGGCTGCCGTTGATGGTGCAGGACCTAGACATGTTCAAAGAAAGTTAGCAACCATAAGGTCATCATTATATTCAATTGGCTGCTTCTACCTAGGATACTAATTTATATTCATACAACCGAAAGGATGTGCATAAACACAAGTTGTCTGAATGTGTAGGGTGATACAGGCCATGGACATCATTTTAAAAACAGAGTTACAACTTGCAGTTTCAAAAAATAGTATTTGTCTTGGTGGAGCCATGGGATAGGCAGGTCATACCTGCAGAAACCCAGTGAATTGGATAGGCAGAGACTTGTACAAAGTTGCTTAAAAGATAAGAAGTGGTGCTTGGCAGAATAACAGTGGAATGAATGAATGAATGAATGAATGAAGCCTGCCTTATCTGAATCTGGCCTCTCACCTTGAGATTTTTCTCCTTCTGGAGACCCTATGGAAAAAGTTAAAACTGTGAAATCTTCCATCAGCCCTGAAAGCAGGCATAGTCTGGTAGGTTAGGCAAGAAATGTGCAAGGTGAAAATGGTGGCTAGAGTAGAGAAAGAGTAATATTGTGTAGATAACGAGTGAAATACTTGTACAAAATATGGTGTTTCCTGAAATGTCAAGATTCTACAATGGCTAACTGGCAAGCCATTCCCCATCTGTTTATCCTACTTCCTTGTGTCCAATGTAAAATAGTAAAATAGTCAGTGCTATCTCTGAGCAGCAAAGTACAGCTGTTTTATGGTCCCTGGAATGTTTCCATAAGTGCCTGCAATCCATGGCAAGCTTTTTATAGTTGATACACAATACTGTTTTGCTGTGACAACCTGGGTTTGTTTCAGGGGGAAACAACCCAGTTCTCTAGAAAGCAACAGATGAAGCAGGAAATGAGCCACAATATTCTTCAAAGCAGGAAAAAAATGGAGAGAAAACTCCAGGGACAGTTTTTTTTTTTTTTTTAAATCTATGGCATTTTAGTAATGGACAAAGCAACTGCATACTAATCATCTTATATTCCCAACACAACAGCAACACCATCTGCTGAAAGGTCAGCCTTCTCTTCCCTTGGAATTATTCTTATAGATTTAGCTTGTCGATAAAAACAAAAACCTGATCAATGAAGTGTGTGTGGCACCCATGGCTCCCACACGCCCTCTTGTTACAGAACACACAATGCTAGAGTAGAAGGAAGTTTCAGAGACACACTTTTACAGGGCCAGGTTCCTTGTAAAGCACATATTACAGTTTGAAGACATATGGTATTTCTGTAATATCTGAAAAAACACAGAGAAACCATAAGCAAACAAGACTGACAGCACAGCATTGCCATTTTGAGAGCCAGCCACAATGTCACAAAATAAACAGTTAGCATTTGAGTTCTCCTGCCATCTTCATTGTTAAGCCTAATAGCAGTGAGAGGGGAGAGAATAAGATAGATTTTATAACTTTTGGCTATTTGGGGGCATTGAACAAGGATTCCCCATCCTGACAAGCAATGGCAAAAAAGCAAATGGTGCACTCCCTTGCACCAATGGACATTCTGTCTGTGTTGGTCCGTTTGCACATGCCAGTTGTCACCCGATGCTATCGCAATCAAGGGCGGACTTGTACAATGTATGGCGCTTCAGTATAGTGTAGCCATCTGGACAAGTGTTACTATCTTGATGGGTGAATTGCTCTTCAAGACCTCTTCACACTCGAACTGCTAAAACTGCATTCCACACCTGACCTGCTGCAGCCTCTCTCAGCACCGGAAAGGGAGAATCCTGCCCTGTCTCCTTCAGCTGATCTGTGTTGCTGAGAAGGCAAAGTGTGTGTGTGGGGGGGGGGAGGTGGGTGAATGGTGGGGGGGGGGGGGTTGTGGAGGTGTATTTGTCCGATCGAAAAGAGGGCTCGAAGG
>NW_025336334.1:1726199-1735378 GCF_004798865.1 Varanus komodoensis | reverse complement strand
TGTGTGAGAGAGAGAGAGAGAGAGAGAGAGAGAGAGAGAGAGAGAGAGAGAGAGAGTATTGAGGGGATTCATGCTCACAATGGTTCCACTATTACTGGTGGCCCCACACATCCACCAATGTCCTGCCCTTTATGTTGTAAATGGTTCTCCATGTGCTCTGTATGAACTCCGTCAAAGGGCTGTGGTCCATCCCCTGCAAATATTTGCTAAAAATGTGAAATCTTTATCTCCCTCCTGCTTTAGTGGCTCATCACTTTGCCAGTCAGAAGGGTTCTCTGTTTTCTGAAGTGTAATCTTAAGTTGATCTGTGTTTGGACTGTACTACAGGAAGGAATACATGGAAAGGTGATCACACACTAAATGCTGCTGCTTAAAAACAAATGCATGAATCCTTGGACATAAGAAATCATTAAGACTAGGTTTGAATACAGCTTTCTGCCATCTAGTTTTTTCCTCAATGGAAGTTTTTTTCCATTTTTGTATGGAGGAAAAAAATGTATGAATTTGTATCCAGTCATATGCATCCCCTTTCATTGTCTGAACTGGTACTGCCCATTCACAGGTTTGCCACCTTGGAGAAAAGCAGGGCAAGAATCACTGGCTTAAATGATTTGTTTTTATGTGCTGTTCAGTCATTCCTGACTTATGGTCTCCCTATGAGGGCCTGTCATGTCCTATCCATGATAGCCCCGCTCAGTTCTTCAAGGCTGTGATTTCTTTTATGGAGTCAGTCCTTTTCATATTTGATCTTCCTTTTCTTCTTCTGCCTTCAACTTGGTCTAGCACAATTGTCTTCTCCAAAGCATCTTGTCTTCTCATGAGGTATCCAAAGGCAAGCCTCACAATCGTGCTAGGGATACAAAGGGTTTAATTCATGAGGCATTGTGAAACCAAGGAGGAGGAGGAGATTTCCCACTGCATGCAAGATCAGTAGCCTGGTATAAATTCTCAATTTTTTCCATATACCCCATATCCTATATACAGTATGGACAAACTGGAAATAGCCATAAAATATGCCTTTCAGTTAAGACATCAGTTATGAACTTCCAAGTGTTCTCTTGGCAGAACACATCATCACATGTATATATGAGGCTAAAGCATTAATGGTGCTTGTAAAGCAATAAGCAAGTGATTCTTTTATCATTTTGTTTATTTTATACTGGAAAGGCAGTTTGTGATAAACTAAAAGCCCAGCCCAAGGCATGATAGGTTTTACCCATAATTATGCACATTGGAAGCAGAGCACTCCCACAAAACTGCAAAATCTTCCATGAGACAAAATCTTCCATTTGTTGCAGACACATGGATATCTCTTTCCATTTGGGGCGGGCAGGGAGGGGAGGCTGAGGGTTTGTACATTTTGGAACCAGGGAACTTTGATAGAAGTTTGATAGAAGAGGCAGGGAGGAGTGGGGATGTTAACCAATTTCTCACAGGCTGCACATCACTCAATATTGCCCTCCCCAAGTAGTTTCCTCATTCATTCATTCATTCATTCATTCATTCATTCATTCATTCATTCATTTTTCAATTTATATCCTGCCTTTTTCCCCAAAGGGCTCAAGGCAGCTCACATCTCCTCCTCCATCTTATCCCCACAACAACAACCCTGTGAGGCAGGTTGGGCTGAGAGTCTGTGACTGGCCCAAAGTCACTCAGCTGGTTCTATGGCCAAGCGGGGACTTGAACCCGGATCGTCTGAGTCCCAGTCCCATGCTCTTAACCACCACATGGATCTGCTTTCTTTCTCCCACAAACTAAACAGCAGTATGACAGTGTGTGATTTTGATTGACTTCTGGACAAAGCAGGCATTCTGTCCCCAACCTCTTCTCCAATCAAGTGCAGCAACCCTATGCCTGCATCACTTCATGTGCATGGCTATAGCCTTTTCATGCTTACTCAAAAGTAAATTCCTCTGATTCCAGTAAGATTTCTGAGTAAACAATGCCTAGATGTACTTCCATGTAAAAGTGCTAACTCTCACAGGATTCTCAGTAAGTTGCAGCTATAGAGTTAAGCACATTACATGACTAGGGGGATTTTATTTGTTTTTAACACTTATATCCTGCCTTATCTGCTACCAAAAACCTATCATGGTAGTATACAGCAGTTGAAAACAATTAAATTCAAAGACAATAACAACTCGAGCATTATAAGCATTACCAAGAACAGTGTGAGGCCAATTATTGGATGGCAGGGCCCATGCTATTCCCCCATGTTTGGAAGAAATAGTTTGGACAGCTGACCCTAATTCCAAATACTGCCAAGGGGAATTAAGGCATCACTGTAAATAACTGAGAAATAGTTAGCAAAGAGATGGAAATGGTAGATCTTGGCAGATGTTTTGTTATGCTCTGTAGTTAATCTGCCCCTAGATATGAACATGAGGATTCATCAAAGAATTTGAACAGAGAACACAATCCATCATGGACTAGACATTTATGTCTGATTTATCTGAATGGCTACAACACTAAGAATGTGAGGTTTCATGAGCTCCCTGGGAATAATAGTATCACAGACAGGAAGATAAAGGATTTCAGCTCAGAAGATACACTTGGGTCTTCTGAGCTAGAAAGTTCTAAGTTGATGCAAGAGGGTTGTGTTATCAATAATGCAAGACTTAATTTTTATAGTATTGATTTATCATGACATTCTGCTTTAAATATTTCATGGCAATATGAATGAGATGCTTCTTCAGCCTTCCCAACCTGGCGCCTGCCAGACATTTAGGACTACAGCATTCCTGACCATTGTCCATGCTGGTTGGGCTGATGGAGCTGGTGTTCACAACATCTGGAAGGCACCAGGCTGGGGAAGCCCACATGAATCGCTACGTTCAGGAAAACCAATTAATAAACAGGATGGGGAAGAAAGGCACAATCAAATCTTATGTCACATCTGTCCCTCACCGTGTTCTACAGATGACTCCCTTAAATGGGGCCAGTTTTTGTCACCTTAATGGTAACACTGCTCCTTCAAAGGTCTCAGCCACAGCTGCTTGCCATGTCTTCTGCTAAATCAGGCATAAATCCAGCCGGGCAAGACAGGCAGTTACTCCTCTCTCCTCCAGCAGAAGATTTTCTCCTACAAAAAAATTGAACAAAGAGGGAATAATCAACAGGTGGCTGTGTGATAGTTCTGTGAAAAGCTTAACCACTGAGCAGGCTTACAGAAGAGCAGGCAGACCTTCAGCAGCCCTTTGGAAATCAAGGAATAACATGTTAAGTATCCCCCCCCCCCAAAAAAAATTTATATCCTACCTTCATAATGTGGAATCCTTTCTTAGGGTAGCATACAGCAATTTTAATAACAATATCTCAGAACTGAACAATAGAAAATAGAGGCCAACACAATGGTTAAAAACATCCCCAGCAAAAAATAAGGATTTCCTGGCAAGGCAAAAGGTTGCTGGAACAGAAACTCCTTCACTAGAGTGTTAAAGGTGGCCAGGGAGGAGGCCAAAACTTTGTGCAGCAAGGTGTTCCACCATCTGGGTATGGCCATGATTGGGACACAGAGGAGGGCCTCTTCACCAGACCTGGAACAGTGGACAGGCTGAGGTAGGCAGAGGAGCAGTATGAATTGCACCATTTAAAAAAAAGTTACAAGGGCAGTGAATGAAAAACTTTTGTAATGGCTGTGATATGATCAGCCCTTGCTGTGTCACTCAATAGATTACTGTTATGTTTTGGACCAGCTGAAGTTTCCAAACAATGTTCATCAGCAGCCTCACATGCAGCCTCACATGTGTGTTATGCGTTAAGGTCCATATGTGTTCAGCTCCATCTGAGCTTAATCTTGTTTTCAACTTTTAAAGCAATAACAGAACTGTTTCAGGAATGAGGACTAGCTCCAGCAGTGTCCTGGTGCTAGCCAGCAGTCACCTACCACAGCTGTGTGTGGTCAGGTAGACTTGGCATTTGTCTTCCTTCTGAGAGGAGAGACTGAATTTCTTTGTAAGCATGGGAAAAACCTGCAAAACCAAAAGCACACAAGAAAAGCCATGCAGAACCTAGTTAAAGGCCTCATTAGTCCAGCATTCTGTTCACACAGTGGCCAAGCAAGGACCTGTGAGAACAGGGTGTGTGTGTGACTACATCCCCTGCTCCGATTCCCCAGCAACTGGTATACAAAGACAAACTGCCTCGGAGGTAATATATACATGTCAAGAGTGGTAGCTACTGATATCCTCTTCCTCCACAAATGTGCCTCATCCTCTTTTAAAGTCATCTGAGTTGATGGCCATCACTACAAATTGTCATAGCTAACTCCATACTTTAATTTATGTGCTGCATGCAATGTTTACTTTTCTCTGCCCTGAATCTCCCATCATTTAGCTTAATTAGATACCCCCAAAATCTAATGTCATGAGAAAGGTAGATGAGCATCTCTTTCCATACATAATTTCAGACATCTTTATCATGCCTCACTGTTTTTCTGAGCGGACTAGTCCCAGAACCTTCCTCATAGTGAAATTGCTGAACTCCCTCAATCATTTTGGTTGCCCTACTCTTCACCTTTTCAAAACCACAATAACCATTTTTAGAGGTGGGGATGAGTATTCCAAGTGTGGTCATGCCACAGCTTTGTGTAAGGACAGCATGATAGTAAATTTTCAATTCCTTTTCTAAGTACTATATACATAATATGGAAATAGTCTTTTTAAAGCACCCATACACTGGATTGACTTTTTAAAGTGAGGTGTCCATCGCAACCTCATGCTGGCTCAGAGCCCACCCACAAGTCTATCAAATTGGGTTTTTTCCGCTCAGTGTATATCACCTTACCTTTGCCTACAATGAATCATATTGGCCATTTAGTGCCCCTCCAAAGAGATCCTTTTGGAGCTCTTCACAATTCCTTTTGTTTTAACCACACTCAATAATTTGGAATCATAAGCAAATTGGCCACCTCACTGGACACACTTTATTCTGGAATTTAAAAAGTCTTTGTTGACCACCTTGTGGTTGTTAGTCATGAAGTCATGTCCGACCCATCACGATGCCATGGACAACATTCCTCCAGGCCTTCCTGTCCTCCACCATCCCCTGAAGTCCACTTAAGCTCACACCGACTGCTTCAGTGACTAGCCACCTCATTCTCTGTCGTCCCCTTCTTCTTTTGCCCTCAATTGTTCCCAGCTTTAGGCTCTTCTCCAGTGAGTCCCTCCTTCTCATTAGGTGGCCAAAGCATTTGAGTTTCATCTTCAGTATCTGGCCTTCTAAAGAGCAGTCAGGGTTGATCTCCACTAGAACTGGATGTCATGATCTTAGTTTTCTTAATATTGAGTTTCAAGCCAACTTTTCCACTCTCCTCCTTTACCCGCATCAAGAGGCTCTTTAGTTTCTCTTCACTTTCTGCCATTAGAGTGGTATCATCTACATATCTGAGGTTGTTGATATTTCTCCTGGCAATCTTAATTCCAACCTGTGATTCATCTAGCCCCTGCCGTTCTCATGATGTGCTCTGCATGTAAGTTAAATAGGCAGGGTGACAGTATACAGCCTGCCAAACTCCTTTCTCAGTTTGAACCAATTAGTGGTTCCATGTCCAGTTCTCACTGTTGCTTCTTTACCTGCATACAGGTTTCTCAAGAGACAAATAAGGTGGTATGGAACTCCCATCTCTTTAAGAACTTGTCACAATTTGTTGTGATCCACACAATCAAAGGCTTTAGCAAAGTCAATGAAGCAGAAGTAGATGTTTTTCTGGACCTCCCTAGCTTTCTCCATGATCCAGCGTATGTTGGCAATTTGATCTCTAGTTCTTCTACCTCTTCGAAATCCTCTCTGTACTTCTGGTAGTTCTCAGTGCACATACTGCTGGGGCCTAGCTTGATGTAGGATTTTGAGCATCACTTTGCTAGCATGTGAAATGAGTGCAATGGTGTGGTAGTTTGAACATTCTTTGGCATTGCCCTTCTTTGGAATTGGAATGTAAACTGACATTTTCCAATCCTGTGGCCACTGTTGAGTTTTCCATATTTGCTGGCATATTGAGTGTAGCACTTTTACTGCATCGTCTTTTAGGATTTTGTATAGCTCAGCTGGAATACTGTTGCCTCCATTAGCTTTGTTGTTGCTCAGACTTCCTAAGACCCACTTGACTTTACATTCCAGGATGTCTGGCTCGAGGTCCGTGACCACCCCATAGTGGTTTCAGGGATGTTAAGCTCTTTCTTGTATAGTTTTCTTCTGTGTAATCTTGTCACCTCTTCTTAATCTCTTCTGCCTCCGTTAGGTCCCTGCCATTTGGGTCTTTTATCATGCCCATCTTTGCATGAAATGTTCCCTTCATATCTCCACTTTTCTTGAAGAGATCGCTGGTCCTCCCTCTTCTATTGTTTTCTTCTATTTCTTTGCACTGTTCATTTAAGAAGTCATTCTTATCTCTTCTAGCTATTCTCTGGAATTCTGCATTCAATGGGGTGTATCTTTCTCTTTCTCCCTTGCCTTTCGCTTCTCTTCTTTCCTTAGCTATTTGTAAAGCTTCCTCAGACAGCCATTTGCTTTCTTACATTTCTTTTTCTTTGGGATGGTTTTAGTTGCTACTTCTTGTACAATGTTGCAAACTTCCATCCATAGTTCTTCAGGCACTCTGTCTGTCAGATCTAATTCCTTACCTCTATTTGTCACCTCTACTGTATATTCATCAGGAATATGATTTAGGTCGTACCTGAGTGGCCTAGTGCTTTTCTCTACTTTCTTCAATGTAAGCCTGAATTTTGCAACAAGAAGCTCATGATCTGAGCCACAGTCAGCTCCTGGTCTAGTTTTTACTGACTGGATAGAGCTTCTCCATCTTTGGCTGCAGAGCACATAATCAATCTGGTTTCTGTGTTGACCATCTGGTGTGGTCCATGTGTAGAGTTGTCTCTTGAGTTGTTGCAAAAGAGTGTTTGCTATGACCATCGTGTTCTCTTGACAAAATTCTACCAGCCTGTGCCCTGCTTCATTTTGTACTCCAAGGCCAAACTTGCCTGTTATTCCAGTTATCTTTTGGCTTCCTACTTTAGCATTCCAATCCCCCATGATGATAAGGACATCATTTTTTGGTGTTAATTCTAGAAGGTGTCTTAGGCCTTCATAAAACCGGTCAACTTCAGCCTCTTCAGCACCAGTGGCTGGGGCATATACTTGGATTACTGTGATGTTGAATGGTTTGCCTTAGATTCATACTGAGATCATTCTGACATTTTGGAGATTGTATCCCAGTACTGTTTTTCCTACTCTTTTATTGACTGTGAAGGCTACTCCATTTCTTCTGAGGGATTCTTGCCCACAGTAGTATACCTGATTGTCATCTGAATTAAATTCACCCATTCCTGTCCATTTGAGTTCACTGATTCCTAAGATGTCGATGTTCAGTCTTGTCATCTCCTGTTTGACCATGTCCAGTTTGCCTTGATTCATAAATCTTACATTCCAGGTTCCAATGGAGTATAGATCTTTACAGCATCGGACTCTCTTTCACCACCAGACACATCCGCAACTGAGTGTCCTTTCAGCTTTGACCCAGCCGCTTCATTCTTTCTGACACTACTAGTACTAGCCCTCCGCTCTTTCCCAGTAGCATATTGGACACCTTCCAACCAGAGGGGCTCATCTTCCTGTGTCATATCTGTTTGTCTTTTGGTACTGTCCATGGGGTTTTTATGGCACTGGAGTGGGTTGCCATTTCCTTCTCCAGTGGATCATGTTTTGTGAGAGCTCTCTGCTATGACCTGGGTAGCATAGTCTTGGGTGGCCCTGCACTGCATAGCTCATACCTTCATGGAGCTACACAAGCCCCTTCGCCATGACAAGGCAGTCATGCATGAAGGGGGACCATCTTGTGAGAACTATTTTATTGAAGAGAGCAGAACAACAACATGCATGTTTGCATGAATATGTGAATGTTGCAGGCAGTAACTTTCACATGTCCACAACTGTTGCAGGGGTGCAGTGACCTTAAGCTGACATCTTCCCTTTGTCCCAGACCTACCCAACAATCCCAGGAATGCCTCTTGCTCACAGCATACTATGGTGGACTCAGATCACAAAACATTGCCCTGCATTTTTATCAGCAGACACTTGAGGGTACAAGGACAAGTGAAATGAACCAAAGTCTTCCTGAAGGTCAAATACCAAGCTAAGCATAATCAAAAGCTATTTCAATGTAAATCAAAACAACCTGTTTGTTAGAACTCCTTATTACTGGTTATCATCCTGCTAATTCCTTCCTGCAACAATAGGTGAATCTCAGTGGTTCAACTGTTTTAATTGGAGATGTTTTGGTTTAATTTTCACCCAGTGTGATATGGCTTCTGCCACTGAATCTGTCTCTACTCCCCATGCACTAGAAACATAAACAAACAAGACTGCCTCTCAGAATTTTCTTTTCTTTTCTTATTTTTAGCACAATTGCCTTTGAGACACCTAGAATGGTAGAGCAGGGGATATTTAATGACACATCACTTAGTCTGATGAGCCAGGGTTAAAGGAGCTCCTCTTGAGAAGGTTTGATTAAATTGAAGGTCGACGCCTGAGAAGATCTGCAGCGCCTCAGCCTACCCCAAGTAGACCGCGCCGCGCCGCCCGCCATTCCACCACCCACCTGGCTGTTCTGCCACGCCCCTGCACGCGTTCGAGGCGTGCCGGCCGAGGCAGGACGTCGGGAGCCCGGGGCCTTGAAAGCGCCGGCGGCGGCCGGGACCGGCGGCCAAAGGGCATCGGCCAAAGGGCGGTCACCGCCATTTGGGGGGGCCGTTTGGGGGGCTGGGCTGGGCTGGGCTGGTCAGGGGGCTCTCACTCTCGTTGTGTCAGGCCCTCCTGCTGAGCGCTGAATTTTTTAAATGTTTTTATAATTTTATAGTGTTTATATTGTTTTATGGAGTCGTCCCTGGCCATGCTGCCGCTTGCATTTCCTGGGGAGCACACCAGCGCGGCCATTGGGGTGGTGATGGGCAGAGGACGTAACAGCGGTGGGAGCTTAACGTGTCCGCATAGAAGAAGGAGGGACAGATGGCTGACACCTGTCCCTACTTCTGGTTTTGCTCCCAGCCAGAGGGTGCCAGGGAGTCTTGTCAGTCGTCCCTCGGGCCTGACGGTGCTGTTGCTTAATGCCAGGTCGGTCAATAACAAATCTGCCCTCATCCATGACTTGATTGTGGATGAGGGGGCCGACCTGGCCTGCATAA
>NW_025336334.1:1725756-1726099 GCF_004798865.1 Varanus komodoensis | reverse complement strand
GGACAAGGTCTGCAGCTTGGGAGTGCTCCTCGACCCAGAGCTTTCACTCGAAGCTCAGGTAACAACAGCGGCGAGGAGCGCTTTCCTCCAGCTTCGGCTGATTCATCAGCTGCTCCCCTATCTGGAGTACAACAGCCTCGCAACAGTGACTCATGCACTGGTGACTTCCCGTCTTGACTTCTGTAACGCGCTCTACATGGGGCTGCCCTTGAAGATGGTCCGGATACTTCAATTGGTTCAAAATAGAGCTGCCAGGCTGCTGACGGGAACTGGACGTTATGCTCACATGACTCCAGTTCTCCGTCAGCTTCACTGGCTTCCCATTGAAGTCCGGGCCCAATTG
>NW_025336334.1:1590938-1725656 GCF_004798865.1 Varanus komodoensis | reverse complement strand
TTTACTGTATATATTTTAATTGTTATTGTTTTAATGTATTTTGTATTTGATGTTGTAAGCCGCCCCGAGGCCTTGGCAAGGGGCGGCATAGAAATGTTTTAATAAATAAATAAATAAATAAATAAATAAATAAAATCAGGAGCTTGTAAGCCACTAAGTAATAGAGAAATAGAAGTGAGGGATGAGTGGAATGGCTGGCTCTTACTCAGAACATAGTTTAGCAAACCCACAAATTCCTATTCCCTTTAGGCCTTCTGCAATGCTCCACATTCAGTGGCCCTGCTGGGTGATTTTTGATGGCCACTGTAAAATGTCCCTGAGAAACTATCACCTCTGTGAATAGAATCTCTTTCAGCTTGCTAGAGAATTTTAGTGAGCAGGACCCTCCCAATTTGCCTTATACTTCACTTAAGGTAGAATTAGGGAGCAGCGACTCCAACCTGGAGTGCTTTCCTTGATGAGGTGACACCTTAAGAACTGAAGAACTATGCTGAATCTTTCTATCCCAGCATGCTGTACACCTAGGAGGTACCATTTGGGAAGTTTACAAGTGAAATAAGATTGTGATAGCAGCCCTCTGTTCATGTTCCCTGTCAAAAATTATAAAGAAGGATAATATAATCATGACTGGTAGACATTGATACTCTTATCCCCCATTAATCTGTCTCCATTCAAAGTGTGGGAGGAGTCACTTCAGCACAGCAAAAGATGTATCTGGAGAAATCCTGTGATTTTTTCACCTAATTTCTGCTGGAAAGCATGGAGATCTTTTGATATAAGAGCAGATACAATGTGGAAGCTCCTTCTTCATGGGTTCATCTGATGGCACTGCTCTAAAATTTAAACACCTTAGACCTAACCCTAAGACTACTTAGGAAGAGGCAGTTGTTCACAACCTTACCATACAATTGTTTGTGCCAGGACTGGAACAACAATTGGATAGGCAGAGTGTGCTTGGGGTCATCCAACTAGTGATGAGTGGCCTTTTAACTTTATAGTGACTACAGACAACTCCATACTGCTGCTACACTATCTCAGCAAAGTAAAACCCCAGCAGAAGTTAAAGGGGAGCTTAAAACAGACTCTTTCCCTGAAAAGTTCCACTTCAAAACTCCGGAATGTTCTGTCCCAAGATCATTGCCACAGAATGGAGCCAGATTCATTGTATGTGTGCACATTAATTGAAGCACATGCATGCATAGCCATCACATGGGAAGATCTACAAGTGGTTATCACATTTCCTCCTCAGAGGGGTATTCATAACTTTTGAATAATAGAGCTAGGGACTGGGGGACGGAGTTATGAATTGGTAAGTCCCCAGTTTGAGTCTCACTTGCCCCCTGACCTTTCTGGGGTACTTCCAGATGAGGCATTTATTGTGCAACTTCCCAGTCTAATGTTGTGAAAGGAGTCCAGAGAACAACTTCTTTCACTTGACCTGTTTTCCAAACACTTCTTCCATATTTTATCTTTCCACAACCCCTTCCCCCTTTACCATACAATCCAGTTGAGCTGTCCACAACCCTCAAATTTCGAGGATTTAATAGGCATCTCATGCATGGAAAGAGAAATGTGGCAGCAATGGTTGCCCCCCAACTTCTCCTGCCCTACAAAACACTGTAGGCATCCAAGTATTTGGCCTCAGATGACAAGGAGAGAAGGCAGAGACACTGTATTCTGATGAAAACTGTCTCCTCATCTGCCCTCTCCCCTAAAACCCCATCTCTGGGGTCACTTTTATGACCTCAGAGCTACACCTGGCATAGTTCTGTCATACCAGCTGTGAGGGTGGGAAGAGGAGTTCCACCTTGGAGCAGATTTCCAATTTCAGAGAAAGGACTTTGAATAGTCCCATGGTCACTAAGCTCTGCCTAGTAACCATAAGACTGCTCCATTCTAGGCATAAAAATCCAACCTCTGCTAAATATTCTTTCTATTCAAATAGACATAGGTCATGGTCTAGAATTGATATGGTTTGGATAACTCCAGACTTAGTACCAGACTTGATAGAAGCTGAAATAGAGGCAAATGTTTGGGCGGATCACAACCCTGTAACTGTATCACTGAAAGGAACTGCAAGGATGCCCAGATGGAGCTTAAATAAAGCATTATTAAAGGATAAAAAATTTATAGAAGAGATAAATAAGGAAATGCAAGTATTCTTTCAAATAAATAAGGCGGAAGAAACTTCTTTACAAAACATCTGGGATACAGCTAAAGCCTATGTCAGGGGATTGATAATAACATACTCAGCAAAAATAAGTAAAAAGAAAAAGCAAGAACAAGCAAAAATAGTAGAGGAACTGACGAAATGGGAACAAGAACTGCAGGAAGATCCATCTCAAAAAATCTCAAGGTCCAAATGAATATCTTAAAATATAAATTGAATCTCCTGGACACAAATGAATTTACTAAGCAAATGAAATTGGCCAAACAGAATTCCATTGAAAATGCTAATAAACCAGGGAGATGGTTAGCCTATAAAGTAAAGAAAGAGAGAGAAAAGAGACTGATTTCAAAACTGAAGGACGGAGAAGGACGACTACAAGTTCAAAGTATACAAATTAAGAAAATAGTGGAAGATTTCTTTACAAAATTATATCAGAAGGATGAGATTTCAACTGAGAAAGTTAAAGAATGCATCTGAAATGGAGACTTACCAAAACTACCAGAGAAATATCAAAAATTATTGAACCAAGAAGTAACAACTATGGAAGTAATAGAGGCAATTACGTGGCAAAAGAATGATAAAACTCCTGGCCCGAATGCGCTGCCAGCTGAATTTTATAAATCCTTTGAAGAAGTCTTTGCTACGTTTCTTAAAGATATATGTAATGAAGTACTGTTAAATGCTAAAATACCAAATACTTGAACAGAGGCAAATATTACACTAATACTGAAAGAAGATATGGACTTAACACAGATTCAAAACTATAGACCTATATCATTATTAAATGTGGATTACAAAATTTTTGCCTCTATAATGGCAGAAAGGTTAAAGAAGTTTTTAATAGACTTTATTCATCCAGACGAAAATGGTTTTTTGCCTAAAAGACAAATGAGGAATAATTTGAGAACTATCTTGGATATACTAGAGTATTATGAGATACATACGGAAAAATCAATGGCTTTATTATTTATGGACGCTCAGAAAGCCTTTGATAATGTTAATTGGCAATTTATGAAGCAACAGATGGCCCAAATGGAGTTTGATGAAAAGTTTATTAATGCGATATCAAGCATTTATCAAAAGCAGTGGCTAGGATTGGAGAATTTACAAAGATTATAGAGATACAAAAGGGTACAAGACAAGGATGGCCGTTGTCACTTCTGCTGTTTATTCTGATTTTAGATGTGTTGAATAGAAATATCAGGGACGACGTAGACATAAAAGGTGCTAGAATTAGAGATGAAAGTTATAAATTGCAAGCATTTGCAGATCTGGTTTTCATAACGGAGGAACCCTTTGTAACAATGCCTAAACTCCTACAAAGGATTGAAGAATATGGTGAGGTTACGGGGATGAAAATAAATAGGGAAAAGACGAAACTGTTAGTTAAAAATTTTACACAAGACCAGAGAAAAATGCTGCAGGAACAAGTAGATTGGTAAAAAGATTAAGTATTTGGGAATCTATCTCACAGCTAAGTGTACTACTCTGAAAGAAGACAATTATGATAAACTATTGAAGGATATTAAGGGTGATCTGGAAAAATGAGCTAATTTGCAATTATCTTTGATAGGAAGAATAGCACTTGTTAAAATGAATATATTACCAAAGCTTTTGTTTTTATTTCAAATGATTCCCATAAAAATGATAGAAAATTTTTTGAGGATTTAAATTTTCAAATTTCAAGATTTATATGGAGAAAGAAGAAACCAAGGAGTAAACTAAAAATACTTCAGGAAGCTGAAGAGAATGGTGGCTTTGGTCTTCCTGATTGGATGTTGTATTATCAAGCTTTTGTTTTAACTTGGCTAAAAGAATGGATAACTTTAAGAAATAAGAGAATTACGTATCTTGAAGGATATGATTTGCAAATGGGTTGGCATGCTTATATGTGGTACGAGAAGGCTAAGTCACATGGCTCTTTTTTAAGTCACTATATTAGAAAATCATTAATGTTGGTGTGGGAAAAGTTAAAGTTAAAATTGTGTAATACATTACCAAGATGGCTTTCACCCATTGAAGCTTTTGTGTATCCAAACGCATTTAATTTTGAAGGGATTATAAGATATGAGGATATTTTGAATAAGGATGGAGACCTGAAATTAGATCAAGAAACATAAGAACAGGGATCTAATATCTCTTGGTGGCACAAGGTGCAGATACAATCGAGATATGCTAAAAATTGTAAAGCATGGGGTTTTTATAAGGAATTAACAGCATTTGATCAAGTGATGCTTAAATCAGATGAGAAAATGATTAAAAGATTATATGATTTCTTACTTGACAGGAAAATGGAAGATGAACAGGTTAAGGAAACTATGTTAACATGGATATAATATTGAATTAGAAAAGTGGCAAAAGCTGTGGGAGAGAAATATTAAGGTAACATTGGCAATTTCGTATAAAGAAAATTTATATAAAATGTTTTATAGATTGTATCTGTCACCAAATCGATTAGCTAAGATGTTTCCAAATATGTCAAATGGAAGTTGGAAATGTAAACATAAATTAGGTACTTTTTACCATATGTGGTGGACTTGCGACAATGTGAAAAAGTATTGTATTAAAATAGATAAATGGCTCAAGTAAATGTTACAAAAACCCTTAGCCTTTAAACCTGATGTTTTTTTATTAGGAATTATACCGGAGGATATTAGTAAACAGGAAATGTATTTGATTTTACATGTAATCACTGTGGCGAGGATTGCATTCGCTCAACACTGGAAAAGTGAGGAACTACCCACCGATGAATTGATTCTAAAAAAGTTTCTGGACTGTGCAGAAATGGATAGATTGACTTTATCACTGAAGGAGAAAGAAGATACTGACTTCTATCAAACTTGGGACTCTTTTTATTATTGGCTAGAGAAACGGGACTTGGCTTAGATTTAAATGTTTTTAAGCTATCATAAATGGATTTAAATATGACTATGGAATGTTAAAAAATATGAGTAGGGGGCTGACCCAGTACGTCTGATGTATTTGATGATTGATGTTTTTAGTGTTAGTTTAAAAATCTTAATAAAATTTATTTAAAAAAAAAAGATTGCTCCATTCTGAGGGAAAAGACAGAATACCTGCATAATCATCCCTGGTACTAGAAACCCTTGGTCTGGAAGCATCCTAGGTCTGTTCCCAGCTGCAGGGTGGAGATAACAGCCCTGAACTTCCTTAAAGGGCTGCTCTAAGAATTGCAGTGCTCTTAACATTCAAAAGTGCTATTAGAAATGCTATATATTAAGCCAGCCTAGATTGCTCCAAAGGAAACACAGAGTATTCTGTTGGACAGGTCACATGATATCTAGTTGCAACCTAACAGAAATATATCAAGGCACATGTAACTATCTGGAGAAAGGAGAAGCTATTCTGAGGATTTATCAAACAGTTCTAAACTGTAAATATTATTTGGGAGTTGAGCTTCCTCTATTTTTATTCCAGCTGCTCTAGAAACTAGGAGCATACATTCTAAATGCATAATAAAGATCCCTGTGCTGTCTGAGAGATTCCCACACCATCCACCCACTCATTTTCTCACTAGGGGGAATGAAAAATAGAAATAACTCTCCCTCCCACGAACAGAACGTACATGTTCCTGGCCAATTTGGTTTTGATAATCATCTAGTTTTTTAAAAAAAATGGGGCATGGGACAGGAAAGCCCAGTTAACATCCCAAATAAGCGTACATGGGTTGCAGAATATCAATTTTAATGAAGTCCAGTGAGATCAAATTGCTGTGCATTTCATTGCTTCTGTTTTGTGAGTTACGTATATATTTATGGTGAATATCTGAATGGGGAAGCTTAAGATCAGGTCTGTGCTGAAACACACTCAAAACACAGGAATCCACATTTCGTCTCAAGAAAGGAAAAAATGTTGTGGACATCTTATATTGTGAACATCTGAGTAAACTTTCATTTTCCTCCATCCCATTTCTTTGCATGTTCTGTTATATTTTTTACGATGGGTTTTCTAAAGAAACCATAGCCTGGAACCAGACAGCCAGTGTGGAAAATCTACCTCGCCTATCCATTTGGCTTCAGAGCTACTCTGTGTCTCTTTGGATACTTTCTGCTGCCCATGCTTTCTGATCCACAGTAAACTTGGGGGCTGGTGATATGGGGCCAGCTATGCATTGCCAAAAAGAGAAAATGCAGCCACAAAACAGGAGGATTAAAGAACACTGCTAGGCATACAAGCTGCATATGCTTATTTCTGCAAAGTGTGAAATACTGGCTACATTTTAACAAGAATACATCTCATAAAGTGGGGGGAGACTGTTCAGGTAACCTGACATGCCTACTTGACCCGGGGCCCAGGTGCCAGCTGCTGATGGGCAGCTTCACAGCCAAGTTCTTCCTCTTGTTGTGTCTTTATCTTTAAAACAAAATTAGAGAAAAGAGTCCCTCAGTGCCTAGATAGAGCAGTTGTGCAATCAGGGTGGAGCTGGACCTGGAGAGGCCATGAGACATTGCAAATAGTGACCTCCCCTCCCTTCTCCCCAGAACACCCCCATTTTGACCTCTATGACCTCACCTTTTGCTACCAAGAAAGTAAGTCCTGAGCTTCATTCTGCAAGGGTGTGAGGGTGGGAGTGATGGGATGCTGCTCCCCCTGCATGAGCGTATGTAGTCTGTATGGCTTCAGGAGAGGGCCTTTGAAAAATCCTCTCTCCTTAGAATTGCACCTTCAGCTCCTGTCATCACATTCTGTGACTTTTGTGTCTCATACAAAGACCAGCACAAGGGTGATGAAGACATTCATCTTTGTACAATCCATGGGCCTATTTCAGGCTTTTCCCATTATCTCGCTTATACTGTAACATCACACACCAATAGGGTAAGCTTATGAATGCATGAGGTCTTAGCAGAATGGAAAATAGAGAAATAGTGAAGTTGGACTTGTGGCAATTTAGAGAGATGTGTAATTACTAACAAAACACCCTTGACATCTAATCTGGTGATTAATCTCTCGCGTAGTCATTTCATCTCATCACAGTATAGTTTGATAGTCCCAGAGGGGACAGATTACCAGTACAGAACAGGTGAAAAATGGGGGTACCCAATTTAAAAACATATATCAAGTATCTGAATTTTGACCGGCTTCTTAACTTGATCATTAGTTGTGGAACAGTCACAAAAAATACTCAATTCTAGAAGAGTCACCATGTTAGTTTTTTCCAACTAGGACATCAGGGTCTAACAAATTGGTTGTAGTGTGATCCTCATAGATAAGAACATGCTCCATCAGATGTCTACTCTATATTCAAATCACATCCAGTTAAAGTAACTGCCAATGTGCTGCATATGCAGAATTTTCACAGTGAATATCCTCCCTGTCCATTGTGCATTTCCCTTTCATACAAGGATATCACCAGACATGGAGGCGGGAGGGCTAGAGGCTGGGACAGGATAAGCACCAGGGAAATGCTAGCAGGCCTTTGAAAGGCTGAGCAGAAGTACAAGTACCTCTAATGGGTTGTATCCAGTGCTTGCCCTACTTAGAGCAGGCCCAGTGAAATGAGGGGACTTAAATTAAACTAATATTGGATAGGATTCAATATGTTTACTTTACAAAAATAATTTTAATACCATTTGGAAATAGGCAGCAAGCTTTTCCGTGCCTCTACATCCATTGTTCAGAACATTTAAAGACCAGAATCAGTGGACCTCTTAGTAAGCACTTGGACCAAAAATACTCACATGCCTTTTCATATCTCTACAGTTTAAAGGATAAGAAAATTGAGATGAGGTTCTTGGAATCTGAACATTGACCAGTAGACCAGTTCTTGGTCTATCTCCTCTGATTGGCAGTGTCTTTGTTGCCTCTGTTCCTTTATTCTGAAATGCCAAGGATCCATGAAGGAGCCCGTCTTCTGTGACTATGACGCTGTAGAACATTGGTGCTGTGCATTGTGTCTATGGATTTGATTCCTCCAGGAAAAAACAGAATGTATGAATGTCTCTGCATAGTTACTTTGCTTTGTACACTGCCCAGGGAGTCCTGAAGGGCTATAGGAGTGGAATATAAACATTTTAAAAATGTAGGGAATGAAACAAATTGTGTAGCTTGTGAGTGCAAGCTTGAGGTGTTTAAGGATTATTGCCCTTTTATACATGCCAGCCTTTAAAACAGTAAGAGATGTTAGTACCTCTGCATCCAAGTTCTGCCTTCCTGTTATTTAATGTAAAGGATTTTTTTTTTTTTGGTGGGTTGTTTTTGTCATTGTCATAATCGTTTTTGCTTTTTGGGTTGCTGCACAGCAAAGTGCAGCAAATAAATTAGAGAGGCATTTTCTCCCCCTTCCTGTTAAAAAGCAAACAACCCAGCAGTCTTACCGAAAGGGGGAGAAAGTGCATGAATAATTCAACTGTTCGTGTTTATGCAAAACTTTAAGAAAAGCAAATCAGAATCCTGAACGTAGCCAAACATTTCCAAGATTGTGTCCACCTACACAGTTTCTGCAAAAATGAGCCTGTAGGTCAAAAACTGCAGGCAGTCTACTGGGAAACAGGCAGCGCAAATCTACATTTTTCAATCTGAACTGCTGGCCTAGACACATTTGTTAGCTTAGAATGAAACCAGGTTTAATGAAGAATTGTAGAGCCAGGTGCCAAACAAGCACAAATCTTGGCACAGGACCCATCCAATAGCAATGACATACAAGCAGTACTTGGTTAGTTGGCTAGTCTATAAGTTTTATACAATCTTAATGCCTAATTCTGGCCTTTTTCCCCCTGCTCCTTCTCATCCTCTTTACTTTTTTAATTTTTAATTTATATCCTGCCTTTTTCCTGCAAAGGGCTCAAGGCAGCTTACATCATTCTCCTCCTCCATCTTATCCCCACAACAACGACCGTGGGAGGTAGGTTGGGCTGAGAGTCTGTGACTGGCCCAAAGTCACCCAGTTGGCTCCATGGTTGAGCGGGGACTAGAACCCAGATCGTCTGAGTCCCAGTCCCACGCTCTGGGCCAGAGCAAGAGGTACGTGAACAAGCAGATTGCAATGGTGAGGACAAGGAGCAAGTCCACCAAGCTCTTGCCAGTGGGGCTCTGATGGGCGTGGGCCCTCGGCAGGACCCCAGCTGCCTACTTTAGATGCTGTCCCTGCAGGAACAGTTACAGTCATCTGAGCCCCCATATAATATTGTGAATAAGAAAGTATGATGGGGCTATAGCAGCCTTGTCTGGAACACCCAACGCAATTGCCCCAGACTGTTCTTGTTCCTGAATCAGGCCTTCGAGCTTCAACAATCGCCTGGCAAAGGGTTTCACAGCACAGGGAAATGGATGCAGACACATACCAGTCTGCATTTCAAACTACTGTTATGTCAAAGTAGTTGACAGAATAGGTGGCAGCCCTATTCAGCCAACAGCAGCCTTGAATGTATCCTGAAAGTTCTACACATTATCATGCCAAACTACATGGCAGGCTTCTCCTGCCCACAGCAAATACAAGGGACTAAATGGTACTCCATAGGATGCCTGCAGCAGATCTAGAGTACTGAACATGAGCTGTGAAGCAAATCATGAATGCATATGTAACTCTGAGTCCTGGAGGCCAGGAGCACAAAGCTGAGCACTCCTCCTATTGAAATTCTGTGCTGATTTTAAAAAGGGAAAGAAAAGAAAGAAGCACTTGACAAAGAGAGATGTGGAACTTTTATATTTCTGTCTTTATTACATTTACAGCTTGCCTAGTTCTTCGAGGCAGCACACATGATCCTGCTTTTCCCCATTTTATCCTCACAACCACCTTATGAAGTAGGTTGTTGAGGTCTGAGTGAGTGACCCAAAGTCAGTCAACCGGCTTCATGGCTGAGAGGGACAGATCTCCCAAGTCCCGATCTGATAATGCATTCACATGGCAGATGTTCAGTCACTAATATGTGACTGATCAGTTGACAAGCCTCCCAGCCCTACTTCCTCTTTGCATACTCTACACTGACCTGCGCACTATTATACCTTGTCTAAGGCTACTGATTGCACCCTCAGTGGTCCTAAGCATCTGAACTTGGAGGCTTCCAGTCATCCGAGGCAAGGTGGGAGGAATGGTGGAAGCCATCTTTGCCTCTCCCTGCATATTTTGTATATCTTGCTAGCAAGAGCACTTCAGAGAGAGGGGGAAGGAGGAAGCAGGTTGAGATACTAGTATCTTGGCCTCCCCTCCCCACCCACCAAAATGCCCCTTTCCTCATTTCTGAAGCTGATTTTCTGACCTTGGAGAGTCAGCCAGCACGATTCTTTCAATGTTGGCTGTGACAGGCCTAGGAAGCGGGTCTGTCCCCTAAGTCTGCCTTCCAGGATTGGAGAACCAACACTGACCTCAGGGCCAAGTATCCTATGGCCCCTTGGACAATGTGTAGGGGCCATGGGATCATTCCCCTATTCTACCAAACAGTTTCAAATTAGAGAGATACAAAAAATATATCATTGAAGTAAAGTCTGATATAGCTCCTGCACTCTTCAGGTCTAAGAATCTCAGGTTTCTAATCTCTGCAGATAGTCACTAAAATGACTTGTCCAGGGACCAGACTTCACAAATTTTATGTGAATTTGAGAAGAAGTCAGACTGATTGATAAGGTATATATTGGATCTTGTTCCTTCTTTTACACTCAAGCAAAGAGGAAGGGTTTCACAAAGAATCCTATCATTTCAATTACTTTCAAGTAATTATTGGGAATTTAAAATATTGGCCAAAACTCGTATCTAACAAACCAAACAAAATTCTCCTTTAGGCAAAAAAAGTATGTGAATTTACTTTCTAATGATAGATAATGATTTTAAAATAATTTCAAAAACACAATAAACCCAGTAAATTCAATTGGATTATGATATTATTAAAAGCTATATGCTAGTTTAACCCAAATGCATGAAAGTGAGCCCAAACAGGTCTTTTGAAATAAATCAAATTTATAACTCAAAGAATCAAAAGTTAGGCCTGTTTTAGAATTTTGTTGATTGATAGTCTACTTTTTAACCTGTTGTTGTTGTTAGCAGCAACAGCATTTATTAAACTCTTTTGCAAAGTACTTCATATTTGCTTGTAGTGAGCAAATTATGGGTTAATTAGTGTCGAGTTTGTCAGGCACAAGTGAGAGTGAGCCTTAACTTTTGCTTTCATTTGTCTCAGTTGTAGGTTGCTCTAACCCTGGAAGGTGGGACAATACTATGGAGGAGTGAGGCTTAGAGGAGGGTAGCTTGCCTAAGACCACTCACCATCTGTTGTCTTCATAGCAGTAGTGACCACAGGGGACCACATCTTTATACTTAATTAAGCAATTACATTACAATAAAGTTGGATAGTAGCAAAATCTGAAGACAGGCTCCTTTTAGGATGCCAAGAAAACTCTTAAGATTTCTTACAATTTAATCAAAAGCTAGCACTCTTTAATATTTTACTTGTAATTCTTGTTAAAATAACCATAACCAAAACAGACTAATAATAGAAGTGTGATCCTAATTCTTGGTATCAATGATCGAAATTGTCCCAACTGGTTAAAATGTATTCACAATGATGGAACAATTACAGATATCACTGATAAATCCACTGATTCAAGTTTGCAGCCTATTCATGTTTCTTGCGTTTGAGGAAATGTTACATTATATGATTTTGTGAAAGAGTTAATAGGACAAATCAGCTCACTGGAGTTGCTAAGCAACAATGAACTGCCCTCTGGATTGCTCACCAGCCAATGGCGATCTATTCCACTGATGTAATTCTGATACCTTAATATCTGTGTGGAAGGACTGTGTAGGTGGAGTTCTGTGGAAATCTACCTGAACTCATTTAATTAGCACCACATAATGGGATTAATCTCCCACCCCACATTTAGTTCTAAAATATAATCACTCAAATGGGAGATGTGACAAAGAAAACTGTTGATAGCTTAGGTACAGTCAGTCAACATTCTTTCTTTCTTTGCAATATTTGGTTCCTGTACTTTATTCCTAAATTGAATCATTGTTATTATATAATTTGTTAAAGTGTCTGTTAAAACACAGATCCAGTCTGTCTTCTGAGCAGTATCCCTTTGGAAGAAATAACCATTTTAGTCTTGATACATTATATAATACTTGAGAGTTCCTATGAAACTCTTATGGGATCAGGATCTTTACCAATAAAGTGGATTCTAGTGAAATTATATTAGCTTGGAGTATAGTGTCATTTATCTGAAAACTGGAGGGAAAAACTTAATGTTTTCAGTGCAGAAATTTCCATTCATACAAGGTTCCTCTGACTCAGAGTTACCTGAATGTAATGCTGAAGGACTGTACCAAGTTCCTGTGGGATTCAAGCATTCTGGGTGGGGAGGTAAAATGCTTTCGATAAAATGATAATAACGGTAATAGTAACCTGTCCTTCCATGGCTCTTTTAGTGTGTGTGTGTGTGTGCGCGCATGCGCACACACACACACGCACACGCGCGCGCGCACACACACACACACACACATATATGCACACAAACACACCTGCTCACAGCCATTGTTCCCCATTTGCTACTAGGGAGTGGGCTTCTTTTATTTGAAAGGAGCTCTTCTTGATCAGTTAGGGATCACAAAGTGAGCATGGGTTCATCATGGATAAATATAGACAATCACATTTTATAGGTGCCAATATAATTGAGGACTAGTGAAGCCGCCATGTTGTAGTCTCACAGAATGAAGGAAATGAGGGACTATTTATTTATTTATTTATTTATTTAATTTCTACATAGCTGAATTAGCCAGAATGCTCCCCTGTTGTCCCATCTTTGCATAGTGGTCATCTTAGTGAGGGCACATGTTTCCTCTTGCTCCCAAATCTTACTCTTTTATGAATACTTTTGTATTTCCTCAAAGTAATGGAGGCAATATCACCAAGGGCTGGTGGTATGCAGCAAGGCTGAAAGTGTTTGTGAGACAGACAAACACACATACGTACCAACACATCGGCAGCTCCACAATACTTAGTGGGTAAAAGTTTGATTCTTAACTTTCTTAAAATGTATATAAGAAAGTTTCAAAAGGCCGTCTTGTAAGGTATGAATGGTTACCTCAGAACCTGGAAGAACAGGCTGAAGGCTGGGCATCACCTGATACAGGAGGTAGGCTGGGGAGGCAAAAGGTGCTGCTGAAAGTCTGACACAGCTCCAACCATTACTTCAGAGGCATGTTGCTAATTCTGAAGAATCAGACTCAAACTTCAGGCTGGATTGCAGAAGCCCATATTGGTCCCTTATGCCCCCCAGTGACCCCTGAATCCCTGAGCTGCCTCCTGGTTCCCTAAAATGGTGGTGCTCAACTGCAGTGGTCCAACTGCAACGGGTCAGTGTTCTGGTGAGGCACAGAGTACTTGGGTCAGGTTGCTAAAGCCCCCAGCTTCAGATCCTGTGTCCTTGCATTACCAATGCAATGCATGGGTTGATTCACTTACCAAACTACAATCTGCTGTCAGGGCTGTTAGCAGATCCCATCATTTCACATGTTTGGATGTGAAACCCCAGGCATAAAAACATGCACAACTGAATACCATGAAGATCTCCAGCACCATCAGAGGGAAGCATCAGGCACACAAGTGTACAACTATCTTCCTTGTCTGGAACATACTCAATGGTGTATATAGGAAGAGCCCTGCCAAGTGTAAAGAATGTCTGGTGAGAGCATGAACTTCAAGTTGGTTGAAGAATTTTGAGGGGATGTTGGTCTCACATTCCTATTTGCATATTAGAAAGGCATTGCCCCTTCAATCACTTCTAGCTGATTCTTTACAAACCAGTCAAGTAGGCAAACTGGGGAGAATGAGGTGGTACTTCAACCCAGTTTCTGTTGGTCTTCTTTCTTCCATTCCATTAAATAATCATTCTGCAGATAGAGCACTGAACTGGTTCTCCCCAGCCAGTAAATGTGTACATTCAGGTTTAATTCCAGTCAATGAACAATTTCAACTCTTGGGGAAGCTGTACACGTGCAGTTTTTATTAAGTGTAAGCAGAAGCCCTGACGTAGGTCTCCAGTCATCTCTAGTGTGTGTTCATTAATGAGAAAGCCATGGAAGTCAGACAATCGTGTTGACTTTAATCACAGTTCTAACTGCACTTGTTGGAATATCACCCTCTGGTATGAAACTGGAGGAATGAGGACTGAAGATTGTAGCTTTGCAGAAGCTTCTGAAAGAGCACCTTGTGAAGATTCCATCAGAAAACTGAAAAGCAGAATTGATAGCTAAAGATTCCCCACTCCTAATGGATACAGGCCCAGATTCATTCATTCATTCTCCCGTTAGTGCATAGGTAAAAACAGATTGTTATCATGGAAGGGTTAGAGAATATAGTAGTCAGGAAGGTAGATAAATATTTGCTCTCTCTCTCTCCAGTAAGAAAAGAACAGTAACAGCAAACATCTGAGTCAATGCAGAAACAACAAAGTGTCCAGTGCTATCTAGTGTCTTAACTGCAGATTATTATTCATTTTTCCCCAGTGAACTCAAAGTGACTTACTATATACACAGATGGGTTCCTTCCCCAAGGAGCTTACAATTTAAAATGGACAGTGCCCAGTTAGATATATTTTGACTCTGAAAACATGGGAATTATTCTACAAAGGATGAGGGAAACCAAATTTGAAAATTCACCAGTTTCTGTAAGGGCCTGATATTGTGGAAATGAGAAAAGAAGTGTGCACAGGCTTACAATCAGGCTGGGCTACCTCAAAGGCTGCCCAGAGAACCTTCGGGTAACAGGGCAGTGTAGAAGTAGAAATAAAGAAAGAAAGAAATAGGGGTCCATAGGCTCAGTAACATAGAACTAAAAAGCAGAAATTTGCATAAGCATGTATATGTCCATAATCAGAAATAAATGATTTCTGATTATGAAATCAGAAATTTAATCAAACTTATTTCTGATTAAACTTTATAGATGTTTAAGTTTTTGAGCTAATCAACTTCTTGTTTACTTTCAGGACAGCATGTGCAGTGCCTGAACTATGCCTGCTTCTAGCTTACTGGGCCCAGGGGCCCCTTCTGACTTGCTCTGTGTCTCTGTTTCTGTGTTTTCCATGCATCCACACATTCCTTGGCCTTTCAGTAACAAATCCAGATGAGGAGGATGGAAGGCCCAGGGCCTGTATGGCACCTTAGACATTTACCCATTAACTGTCAACTGAACAAGGCCCATTGGCAAGGAGGATTTTGGGAATGTGTTGCAGACTGTAATAATGCATGATCTTTCACTGAAAATGCATGCAATCACTGGACCATAACCCCAATTAAACATGGTGATATTTACTTGTGATTTACTTAAATTTTATAGCATCTGTGATTCTACAATGCATTTTCTATTTTTATACAGTTCTTATATTCTAATTTCTTGAAATCCTCAAAGCTGCTTCAAATGTTGGAATATTAAGTTTCTAGCAACTACATCATCATGCAACTCTTAAGGGTACCAAATGCATACAATGGTGCCTTTATCAGAACCAGCCAACATTCTTAATAAAGGTACTGCCCAATGATGGATTTGGGAGATTATGCTTCTCCTGCATCAGCATAGCTACCTTCATCTTGGGGTGCTTGTTCTTCAAATAACCAAAAGTCTCAATACCTGGGTTTCTCTCTTCAGGGTGAATTAGCCAAATGGCAGCTCTGACCACAAAATGTATAAAATTCCAGTCTTACATATACTTATCTGGAAGTCAATCCCATTGAGCTCAGTCTAATACACAGTAAGCTAGATGCAATCCTGAAATGCATTTCCTCATTCCTATCCGGGGTTCATGTACTTTTATTTCAGCAAGTGCTGTTTTACATGAAAAACAGCATCTTTCTAAATAACTTTCTAAACTCTAGACTCTAGTCTATGGAAGGTTATTCTGCCACAGTACATTTGTGAGTCTATAAAGTGCAAAAGGCATTGTGGCTTTTGAACAGAAAACAGTGAGACGCCCCTATCCTCTCACACATCTGTTCACCCATCTCTAGCCTAGTGCAAACCCCTGGCCCTACAGAGGCCCACACCCCTCCAGGAACTGGCAATATGGATTATGCAAAAAGCAGGTGCATACCAGAAAGATGAATGCTGAAACTAGCCAGGGCAAGCTGAATGCTCATAAAGTGCCTTGCACCAAATTCTGCTGTTACTTTTCCAATCTTTATTGCAAACAAATCCACTTTTGCTATTCCCCAAGGCAAAGGGCCTGGGGCAGCTTGAAGGAAGCAGCAGATGAGGAAGGCCTCAGGCATGTCATTTGATGTGTGAGCAGTCAATGCACCTGCTCTTCCTCTTTTAGGGTCTGGCTGCCTACAGTGGCCCAGGGCATGTGCAATTGCCTAGTAGCAAATGGCTGAGCAGGTCTATGCAGAGTGAAAGTGGTGAAAGCGGGTGAAAGTGGTGCCATAGGATTCTGGACTTGATGAAAATAGCAAGCAGACTGTGGAAGGAAAGGTGGTACTCTTTCCTTTGGTTTCAAAGGCAGGTGCCTTCATGGAGCATTCTGCATTAGTCTGCTAGTGGACTGAGTCTCAAGGTGTCCTGGTGAGTTCAGATGGAAGATGCAACCTCGTATTAAGGCAGAGAATGGCAATGGAGGCAGCTCTAGAGAGCCACAGCACCACTCAGAAAAGCAGTGGCCCATGCACAGGCGAGCACCTGTCAACACTGCTCATGAGACAGGTGTTCGCCTTGTTCCTATCCTCATACTTCAAAACTGACTCTTACATCACTCCTGTGCCATGATTATTTATTTATTTAAAGTATTCATTTATTGCTTTTATGTGCAGCAGGACCTTCAAAGTGATGTGCAACACATAAACAGAAAGGTTTATGCAGAACATTCTTTAAAAAGCAGCTAAAAGTAATATTAAAGGTTAAAGGCTTGGTGAAACAATGTAGTTTTACTGCATGGATGAAACTCAATAGAGATGGAGCCAAACTGACTTCTCTTGCAAGGAAATCCCATATTTAGGGAGCTGCTACAGTGAAAGCCCTGTCTCAGGCACCCAGCAATCTAAAATCTCTTGGTGGTGGACATGAACTGGGCCTCTGAAGTAGTTCTGAGCTCATAGGCAGACTCATAGGGGATGGTGGGAGGCAGTCCAGGTCCAAGCTGTTTATGCTTCATTTTTAATCACCTTTGGTTTGGGCTTGGAAACAAATGGGAAGCCAATGTAGTTGGTTAAAGAATGGCAGTATCAGTCTCTAAAGTGCATACCAAACCAACAGCAGCAACAACTAGTCTGATCACTGCATTTTGCATTAGCTAATATTTGTGCACTATACCTATGGTCAGCCATGGGTGGAACTCATTACAGTAGCCTAGACATGAGGTAATTATCAAAGGATCACATTGACCAGATCTGGACACCAGCCAAAGCTGGGCCATGGTGTTCCTGGCCACAGAAGTCACTTTGTCCTCCAGGAGCAATGCTCAGTGCATGAATACATCAAAACAGCAAACTTGGGCCTGTGTGGGAGATGGAACCCCATCCTGAGCATGTTGTTCTCCCAGTCCCAACTTGGCTTGTCTCCAAAAGAACAGCCACATACACTTTTTCATGCCATTGTGAGATTCATGCCACCCTGGTAATATTCAGAATATGACATCTATGTAGCTATTTTTTTAAGAATGCATACTTTGCCCATTAATACAAATTGCTGACAGCTTACAAAATTTTAAAACACAATAAAACAAATTAAAAACACATAGAAATCAATAGCTCTATAAAACATTGCCATTTCAATGCAAGGCCTGTTTTCCATCAATGAAACAATTCATTGACACTCTTCCAACCATTCTGAGCTTACATGTGAAAAGAGAAAAATGCATTATCTATCTTTCACTTCTACTATCCACAAGCAAATGCATCCCTCATGTTCAGGCTTATTAGGGTTTACTCAATGCTCACCAATAGCACCTTCAGGGCTGTGCTAAATGCAGAGAAAGCCTGAAGTTGACACATAAAACTAAGGGCAATCTAGGAGTAGACATATACATTACAACTGATGTGGAACTCCTGCCCAAAATGGTAATTTTGTGCTGAGTCTTTCCCCCCACATAATACAGGTCTGCTTAACCATGTTGTGATGTCATCACACTGTATGTTTTCCTGTTCCTTATCATGCAATATGCCTGTTCACACATGAACATGGTTCACACAACACAACAGCCTGCCATGGCTTG
Organism: Varanus komodoensis; assembly: GCF_004798865.1. Classification (NCBI taxonomy): domain Eukaryota; kingdom Metazoa; phylum Chordata; class Lepidosauria; order Squamata; family Varanidae; genus Varanus; species Varanus komodoensis. The sequence continues at coordinate 1,707,334 of NW_025336334.1, read as the reverse complement.
ATTTACCCACAGAGGCTGTTGTGCCATGCTAGGCATCTGTGGGCTCCTAGCCTCCCATGGCTTGCTGTGCCATGGCAACTCAATTAGCAGAGGTTGCTTGAGGGTATGACAACTCTCAAATAACTCACAGCTGGTTTTAGGGTTATGTGTGAGCTGCCTAATCCATAAACCACCCCTGCTACCTTGGTTCACATGACCCAGGAAGCCAGGTAACCATGGGCAACATGCAAATATGACACTGGCAAGCACCTGGCAAGCAACAACATCTTCTGTGGGTAACTTAAACCACAGTAGACTGTTGTGTTATGTGAACCAGGCAATTGTGAAGATTCCCAAACACTAGTAAACATGCCTAAGAACATTATGGAAGAGAAAATCATACAGGAATACTTTCTGTAGAAGTTCTGTAGAAGTTCCATGTTGCTTGCACTTTCTCATGAAGTTCTTGTTTCAAGTAACTATGACTTGTTTTCAAGATAGTGGTATACCTATAAAAATAGATGCTATTCTGAAGGTTAATTTATGAGGAACAGCCTCCCAGATTAACAGCCATGATATTCTGAAAAATTTAGAAGGAAACATGCATGCTCCAACTGTCCTCATTTGCCTGGAACAATAATGACTTTAATTAATGACCCTTGGAAAACATTGCCTTGGGAAAGGCCCATGTGATGCAATGCTAGCACAGTGCCTCTCTGTCTGTGCTTCTTGCATGTCCAACTTTAACAGTTTACTGCTTTTGTCTCTGCATGTTAACACAGTTTTGCACACTTGCATCACAGTGTGTATTGAGCATTGACCTGCTTAACTCCACACATGCATGTCATAGAGTAGCAGGAAGGCTAAGAAAGCAGGCCTGGCCCAAGATATGTTTCTGCCTGCATCTAAGTCAGTGCATATGTGTGCATGCAAACCCATGCATGGTTGCACACACTCCACAAGGCATACTCACCCCAACTGGGAGTTGCATCTTATTTCAGTGTGATCCCCATGACAGCATTCTCTACAGCTCTGTCCTCCGATACCTCATGGCCACTGCACCCCTCTACACCCCCACAGTATTTGCTGCCTTGTCCTGCCTAATGCAATCCGTCTGCACGTGGACTGGCCCTGGAAGCATCCAGTGTGGGTACAGTGAGCTCCGCAGAGTTCACACCTTTGGCCTGGCTTGTCTCCTGCTTTGCTTCCGCTTACCAGCCAGGGGTGAATAGGGATCTGGAACAGATTAGCAGCAGGGATGGAAGCCATTCCAGACTTCCCAAACCACCTGCACCATGTGCGAGGGAACTGGCTGGAGACTGCTCTTGCCTTCTGGGCTCTGTGTCACATCATATCCAGGCTGAGGGAACTACAAGCCAAAGTGGGACTTCTGCAGAATGTTGCTAATTATCTGGAATGTTCTCTGAATCCTAGTTGCTGAATCGCTGAAAATACATGCCAGACACCTGCAATGTGTTTGTCTTGCTTTGTAAGCTGTACCTTGATGAACATGCTTCAATCATCTATAGCTGATTTGTCCTGTATGCGATGCTTTGATCTACAAAGATCCCTTGTGTTCAACTGTGACATGCTGAGGGCTTTAGGTGAAGAGCTTGTGCAATCCTTGTACAAACCCAAAAAGAGTAATTGTCAAAGAAACCACCTCACACTTGTCTGAAAGGGCTGCTGTAATCACCAACACTTCCTCCTCACTTCAGCTTTTCCTGGTGTGTCCCTTTAAGGCAGGGTGTTGCACCTCAAGCTCACAGGCCAGATTTGGCCCACATGGCATCCTAGTTTTAACCTACAAGTGTTTTCAGAAATGCTCCAGAGTTCCCCTAGCAAATGCTTTTTCCCCTAGCCCCATCCACATTCCCCCAGCCACTGAGTGTTTGCTGCTTCTCTGGCTTTACATTTCCCCTCATTCTTCAAGGCTGCAATATCTCTCCTAAGGCTTCAAGCTAAGATAGGCTGGTAACTTTTAATATGTGTCCCCTGCTCTTTTTGCATTTGGTCCTATACCTACACTCTGGAAGCAGCTGAGCAGGATTTCAGGAGAAAACTAGATGCTCTGCAGCCAAGTCTTAAAAGTCTGTCTCAGGGAAACTCCCAAATTTCTGCCTGGTCTGTGGGCACACAAAAGTTCCACAGGAGCACAGAAAAGTGCAGGCTGTGTTCTGTGCACAGAATGGCAGCTTCCTTTTCTAACGTTCTGGTTAAAGGCTACATTCTAGTCCTTGTGGCTGGAAGATATGCCTGCAAGAGTGTGAGTGAGGTGTGTTGGAATTGTTGAAGTCCAAGGGCGTTGGCCTGGGAGGCTGAATCCGGGCTCCAGTGGTTGAGCAGTATGCTTTAGTGCCCTGGAAGATTCCTCTTCTCTCCCAACAACTACCCAAACCAAAATAAATATTCTAATGGCAGAACAAATGTGTGCAAAATAAGAGAAAGCACTTCTCTCTCCTCCACTCAGTTTGCATCATGTTATGCAAGTGCTACAAGGCATCTTTTCTTCGTGTAGAATATGGATCACTTGGGTGTAGAAGTTTAATATTCTTTCTAGGCATATATGTGATGGAATAGAGCCTGGTCTTGAGCTTTGAAGCAGCTGGATAAACCCTGAATGAGTCAGAATTACTCTGCCTTAGAAAGAAATCGCCCGGCGGCCCTCTGTTTTATGTTCCCCATGATGGCCCTCCTGCAGTCAGGTGATTGCCAGAAATTCTCCTTCTTGCCATCAAGTGCTGAGGCAGGGGCAGAGAGTCTTTAGAATATGTTGCATGCCACTCTTCCCTAATGTAGTACCTGCCAGATGTTTTTGATAAGTTCCATCAGCTGCAGATTCTTGGCCATTGGTCAGGAATAATGGGAATTGTATTCCAAAACTTCCAGAGGGCACAATTTCCAAGGATGGTTGCTGTATACAAAATCAATTCCAAATAAAGGAGCAGTTTTGACTCAATCCTGAATCTTTTAAGCTAACATTTTAAAATACACACACATTACACACAGAGAGAATCATTTTGGAATGCAGTGATTAATACATGAAAGGGAAAGAAAGAATTTAAAATGCACCCAGTGTTAAAAAGCATGTTCTCACCTTCCTGCTTTAATATTCTCTTTCTTAGCTTTTCTGGTATAAAAGGAAAGGAAAACTGATAGCTCTGCACCTGCTGTCTAACTGGATCCAAATCAGTTGCCACTGGTTCATGTCTTCTTTTCTGTTTTTATACTGCTCGGGTTTTCAACAAGTCTTTGGACAGTAAGATGGTCTTGAACATGACATGATGCTCATAAGTGACTGGTATCTGCCTCCTGTATTAAATGCCATACTCTTGTTTTCATTTATGTGATATGGCAACCCAATGACGGAATGCACTTCCCAGGGAGGCTTGTTTGGCACCTACCTTGTGCATTTTCAGTGCCAGGTGAAGAACTGATTTTCCCAAGAATTCTCCCAAGAATTTTAGTTCCAGACTGCTTTAAATTCTGTATTGTATTTTAACTCTTTGCACTGCTACTAAGTTTTACTTTGGTTTTCACTTTTATTTTATATTGTTGTCCTACCTATTTAATTTTTATGCTGTATTTTATGTGTCAAATTATTTTGAATTGTTGAGAACACAGAGGGCTTCAGTTATTGGGTGGTACTAACAGGCAGGCAGGCAGGCAGGCAGGCAAGCAATGTTATATAGGTACAAATAGAGTTGATGTAGACACGGACACACACTGTAACATATGTGGACAACAGTATGAAGGCTGGGAGCCTACTCAAAGCAGAGCCCATGGAGAAGCTCACCTACTTACACACCAGCAGGGATTGGCAAAGACATTGGGTGTATGTTACACTGGAAAATTTGTAATCAGCACCAGCTTTTAAAGGTAAAAGTCTCACTACCAATATTATGCCAAAGGCACCTTACATAATAATGAAACAGCAAAAATGAATAAAATCAGTGAATACCACCAATAATAACAAACATCCAGCCCAATCAGACGTAAAATCTAAGATAAGTGCAACCAAAAACATGAACGCAATTTTTAAAAAGCAAAAGAAATCAGATGCTCATTCAAGGCTTTCCAAAACATTTACAGTGATCAAGCTTGACAGCTGGTGACCCGTTCTAGGGGTGTGGGTCTGTGGCAGAAATGGTTCTCTCTCTTATACTTGGCAACTTAACTGTTCTCAACTGAGATCTTAAAGTGTCAGCAAACTGATATGAAGTCAGTCCTTCAAGCCTCTTCATTCCAAATCATTTAAGGCTATAAAACTTTTTAAAAGTGCTTTACATTTGCCCATAGTAACCAGTTCAGTGTAGCTGTTGTCAGATCCTGCAGAAAACAGGCCAAATAGATTTGAAAAAGCAAACCAGCAATATTTATTAAGAATACAGCATGCAAGGCAAAACTATTTATATGCATGTGTATAGGCTGAACTCCTGGCAGCAGCCCTGATCAATAATAAAGTAATGCGTTTATAGTTTGCATTACTCAAGAGATACTTTCTCGTGAACTCCCACCTTCTTGGTTGTTTGTCATACATCTTGGCATGTCCTCCCTATATTCCCACTTTATCTCTAGATTGCCCTTGAAAGGATGGAGCTTGAAGCCTCACCTTTAGCTCATTTTGAATCCCTGTTGTTACTTTTTACATAGTATTACAATGCCTGATTGTATTTGTGTATTTAGTATCTAACTCAGTTCTCTGATTCTGCATGTTCCTACACCATCTATTTTCATGTGTCAGCTTCTTTGCTGAGCAAGTGAAACTAAGAAAGGAACATTTATTATTTTTCTCTCAAGTGCAAATCATCTCTACCAACTCAGGCTGCTACCTTCTACACCGACTTGAGTTTCTGAACCTGACAGCCCAGTTTAGATTGCACTATAGCAATCCAGCTGTAACATCAGAAGTGCATGGATAATGAGACAAGCCTTGTCTGCTCCAGACTGAAAGTTTTGTAGACAAGCTGTCATCTTCTCACCGGAGTGCTGTGATAATCTTCCAAAGTGTTCCTCTGGACAATGCTTGAAAACTTCTGAAGTAAGCATGGAAACCTAGCAGGTATTGATGCTGCAGCCAATCAGAGTAGACAATGCTGAAAGGTAACCACATGGTCTGACCTGGTGGAAGGACACTTCCTATGCTCCTAAGAACTGCACATCCTTTCAGATCCCTCTCTGCAATTTGCTTGTTTATATATTGTTTTTGTTCTTCTGCCTTGCCTGTCATGTCATGCAATAAGAGCAAAACGTACAGTATAGAAGAACAAATCCAGAACAAATGTTTGGAGTTCTTCTTTCAAGGGGAATTTCCTGGAGGGGCAAAGGCACCCACATGACACTGATAAATTGTGGTTTCCTTGATGCAGTTACTTCCAAATGATTCAAAACAGTGCTGCTAGGATACATCCAACAGAGTACTAATATGATAATAAGCAGTCAATAAGCCTCCATACCTATTGAAGCCTTGCCAAAAAAAGAAAAGAAAGCCATGAGGAACTCATTTGCTATTACAGTGCATGGCTATAAAATGTATTTTTGTGGGAATTCCTTTATAAGTTCATAATCGTGCTAATTTTATATAGTTAGAGTCACCATAATAATACTGAATTTCTCCAAAGGGGGAGGAAGGAGATGTCTATGAAGGGGTTGTGGATATTTTTTGTTACCAAAACTCTCAAAGATGGAGAGAATAATCCAATGGTCCTGGCAGAGCTTCCCAGGAACCATAGGATACTTTGGAGTTGTCTTCTAAGGACAACAACCTCAGAAGGGGGACCCTGGAATTCCATCCATCTTATCCACCAAGTGGTGGCAAGAGCAGGATTCCCTTTTATGTCAGCCAAAGAAATCTGTGATCATTCATGATTATAAAATACTTTGTCTCCAGGACATCTTTAGATGACTAATGGAAGGTTTTGATAACTCATTTTATTCTGTTTCAAAACAAGCAGTGTTTAAGTTGCCATTTTTCCCCTGAGATATTATGAAACTGATTGTCAGTCTGAGGGCGTGATAGTCCACATACATTGTACTCACAGGTTCCACAGATGGTTAGATTCTCTAGTCGGCTAAAATGTTGCTACATGAATGAAGCTCCTGTCTCTCAAGTTTTGGTATTTATCCATAGATTTATTATTTATTTAACATGTTTATGGGATAGCATTTAGGGCAGTGCCCTCAACTGAAACATTAAGACAAATCAGAACTGCCAGACAGTGACATACATTGGAAAGAAAAAAGCCAGCAACACAAATCTACCTTGAAAACAATGAACTACAAGAAAGGAAAGCCAGTCTTCCCTGGACAGCAGACTGGCCAAGGGGAGCAGGAGGTCACCTGCAGGGTCTTCCACACCATGGAGAGATGTATTGCATTCCCATTTAAATTATAGTAAGGTCTATATTTGTATTGCATATGCAAATTTTATGAAAACAGAAATCCTTTTAAGATGGATTTCTCTTTTTTGGTGATTCAGGATGGACCATATCACTCTAAATGTGTAGGGAAAGCATTCCAAAGCACGAGTAGCTTCACCTCATTTTACATTTGTGGCATGCTTGTGGAATCCTTGCAAAAAGCAAGCAAGGATGGCCAGCATTGGTCTATTTTTTAAAATCATATTAAAACTAGTGATAAATGCATATAGATAAAAGGAGCACAGAGAGAAATTGGCTTTTATCTCAGACTGTGGAATCATCAGATGCATCCACAGCAAGGTCAGCCCAAGACACTTCTGAATGGGAGACTGCTAGTCAGCACACACTGACTGCAGAAATTGGTGTCTGCGATTCAATAGGCATATGAGAATCAGAATTAAAACAACAACTCTGCAGACTGTTGAGGGTATCCTGCAATGGCTGTTGCTCTGTGAATGCTAAAACAGAGCAGAATTTCCACTTTTGTCAAGAACAAGAGAGCTTAAAACTGTCAGGAAGGGCGGCGGGGTGGGGGGTGGGGGTTCTTATGCAATCCATAAAATCAAGTGAAGCTGGTTTAGTCCAGCTGGTGTGTGTGTGAATGATCCCCATGACCAAACACACACATACAATGAAGATATCAAGAGAACAGAGTTTCAGGGACTTTGTTCATACATTCCAACCTGTTGCTCCCAACTTTCTCTGCATGTCTTCAGGTGGAGCACAGCTGCTGGATGGCTCCAAGTGAGGCATGGAGAAGACTTGTGTTGGTGGCAATGGCCAGGTGTTCTGCACTGTATCCTGCACAATACCTGTCTTAGAGCAGGGAAGGGGGAAAGGCTCCATAGACATCCTACCAGAATCCCCCTGCAGAGTTGTGCATGCAAGAGAAGATGGATCATGCTGTCAGAGCCAGACTGAGAAGATTGGCCATCTGATGCCAAGGACTGCAGCGGGTGTCCCGCTCATGGTGTGCCCACACAGAGAAGTTAACGAAAGCAGTCAGCTGAATGTGACTTTAACACTGGCAATCACATAGCATCCTCTACTGTCCTGGAGAGTGAGAGACAAGCTTTGGGGACTCAAGCCAGCAGACACAGTTCTGTCCCTAACACAGCATTGCCACTCTGCCCCAAGCATCTGCTCGCTGGCACAACTCCTCCACTGTCTGTGAAAAGGGCCAGCCCTGCATGCCAAAAACTAATATGAATTCACAAAACCACCTCTTTTTTCTCTTTCTTCACCAAATGTGAACCATCTGTGAATAGCTGGTGGGCTGGGGCATCTGACCCATTCAGACATGCTCGGTCTTGTCAGGATTCCAGACCTGTTTAGAATGAATACCTGGATTCAGTGGAAGCGTACAATCAAGCACTCAACCATTTATTTAAAGAAATTCCTAAATTACAGCAGCGCTGAAGGGTAGTAGCTTAGACTGACTACGAGGGAAAAAGGACATGCACAGAATGTTTTATGGAGTTGACGTCATGTATGCCTTTGCACGGAGGGGGAAGAAGACCTTGAATGGGTAATATGAAAGAAGAATAGATGCACAGAATTACATTGGGAAAACATCAGGACACATGGACAGCTTAAGTAACAGATTAAAAATAAATCAATCAGGAGTTACATAATTCAACAGGTTTCATTGTTTGCTTTTTACAATCAGAGGTAGGATATTTCTTTAAGACAATGAGAGAGTTGGTCCAGTACTTGAATATTCAAACTAGTTACATGGTATCATCCCCCTCTCCTTTGCTTGGTTTCTGTCCAGGTGCTCTTGATGGGCAATGCCAAGGCCCAGCTCTTCCTTCTGTTATTCTTTATCATCCTAACAGGCTTGAACTGGATAGCCCTTCCAATAGGCAATACCTTCAAAATAAAGAACAGACTTCTGACAGCTCTTTACCCAGTTAACTCTCATGAGGACTCAAAGAGGACTCATGGCCACCCTGAACTGATCCACTGGGCTAGGAATGGACTGCAATAGAGCGTGGCAGGCAGGAACATAGGCTGGCATGATTCAGTGCCACAGCCAGGCCCAGAGACCCTCCATCTCTTATCCAAACATGATGCAAACTCTCTGGTACACATGCCACACTCTATGCACTAGCAGTTCAGAGCGTAAGATCTAGTTTCAGCTGAGAAGATAAACTTGTGACTATGTTGCACATTTCAAACAGAGGCCTATATGACTAGAACTCCTGTGTGTGTGTGTGACTGCACTTTCTGTGGTAGCAACCTCTTGTGCTGGAGGGAAACTATGGCCCATGGGTTGAATCGATCATGGCTGGTGAGGGAAAAGAATGCCAAGGCTCCACACACAATGTGCAATGCCTCTGTCCTTCTAACCTGTGCATTTCCTGAAAGAGAAATGGAATAATAGCCAGAGGGCAACTTATTCAAATAGGATGGGGGATAAGAATTAGGATTCATTTAAGAGCGAGTAGGTGAAGGAAGAGCAGGCAATAGAACAACTCAGGTGTGTATTCAGCCTTGGTCTCTAAGCAACACAGATAGGAAGGGATGAAGTCCTAGGATAGCCAGGCATTCTCTTTTGCAAGGACCTCAATTTGAAGAGCCAGTTGCAGTTTAAAAAAAATCATCATAATGGTGGCCATTAACTATCAGCACCTGGACAGCTGAACAGACAGACACATGGGTCATTATGGTTCATTAAAACAAAATGGTCACTTTTGGAAATGTAAATTACAGGCATGTAGGGATGTGCCGAATCAGGACTGGGACATTAGAATGACAGCAGTGGGCTCATGGATAAGGCCCCCCATTCCTATGGTGCCATCATGATTTTCCAGGCATCTTAGTCATGTAGAGAGCTCTGCAGCTACAGGACATTCTCCTCTTCAGACAGCCAACTGCCATGAGTACAGGGTGATGCTGCTATGGAGAGGTCTGGAGGTGGAGTGCTCATGTCCTTCACAACTTACTTCTGAATGATAAAGAGCACAGCTAAATAAGCTATACCTACAATGCAATCCTTTTCATATATTCTTGGAAGTCTGAGTGACTAAGTCAAGTAGGCTATGTTTATCATTGCAACTCTTGTCTTGAATTTGTGATCCAAACAGGATTGGTCAGAGATTCCATTAAAGGATCAGTGATGTGGCCCAAGAAGACAACTTCAGAATACCCAGCCAAACACCCTGTGAAGAGCAGCAGATCACACAGAAGGACTTGAGATAAGGCACAGTCCCCACAAAAGTGTCTAAGTCCAGTTTGCTATCTGGCCTGAGCAAATATGGGACTGAACTTGCAGCTGGTCTCTTCCCATCATCACATCCTCTCTTATCTCTGACTGTATCTGTAATTGAAAATAGGAGAATCTACTATCTTAAAAAGCAATTACTTATATGGGTTGGCAAGTCTATATGTGATATTGTATGGAGTTAACCACATTTGATTAAATGGTGTGTAAGTCTAGATGCAATATTAGTAAGTGAGCTAAAAGAAAATTGGCTTAAAGTTATCACCAAACAGAGTAGTTAGGATGCCTTTTGAGATGTCAAATAGTTGTTTTTTTTATGTTACTTGAAATTGTGGGTTTGGATGAACTTATCACTGAAGAAGAAAGAAGATGTTGTAATTTCACTCAACTTAGAGAAGCTTCCCTTAAAAAGTGGTCAAGAGAAACAGGACTTTGTAAGAAAGGATGGGGTTGATTTCACTGAAGAAGAAGAAGAAGGAAAAAGGAAGATAGTGACGTCTATCAAATTTGGATTTACTTTTTTATTTGGCTGGAGAAACGGGACTTGGTTTTGATCTAAAGATGCTTTCATGTTTTTATAAATGGATTTTTGTATGATCATAGAATGTTAAAAGATATCTTGTAGGGGATTGACCCAGTAAATCTGATGTGTGCAATGATTGATGTTTGCAGTTTTAGTTTAAAATCTTAATAAAAATTTCAAAAAAAGAAAGAAAGAAATCAGATTGACTATGTAATCTGCAGCCAAAGATGGAGAAGCTCTATCCAGTCAGTAAAAACTAGACCATGAGCTGACTGTGGCTCAGATCATGAGCTTCTTGTTGCAAAATTTAGGCTTACATTGAAGAAAGTAGGGAAAAGCACTAGGCCACTCAGGTATGACCTACATCATATCCCTGATGAATATACAGTCGAGGTGACAAATAGATTTAAGCAATTAGATCTGATAGACAGAGTGCCTGAAGAACTATGGAAGGATGTTTGCAACATTCTACAAGAGGTAGCAACTAAAACCATCCCAAAGAAAAAGAAATGCAAGAAAGCAAAATGGCTGTCTGAGGAAGCTTTAAAAATAGTTGAGGAAAGAAGGGAAGTGAAAGGCAAGGGAGAAAGAGAAAGATACATTCCATTGAATGCAGAATTCCAGAGAATAGCTAGAAGAGGTAAGAATGCCTTCTTAAATGAACAGTGCAAAGAAATAGAAGAAAACAATAGAATAGGGAGGACCAGGGAACTCTTCAAGAAAATTGGAGATATGAAGGGAACATTTCATGCAAAGATGGGCATGATAAAGGACCAAAATGGCAGGGACCTAACAGAGGCAGAAGAGATTAAGAAGAGATGGCAAGATTACAGAGAAGAACTATACAAGAAAGAGCTTAATGTCTCTGATAACCACAATGCGGTGGTCACTGACCTCGAGCCAGACATCCTGGAATGTGAAGTCAAATGGGCCTTAGGAAGTCTGAGCAACAACAAAGCTAGTGGAGGAGACAGTATTCCAGCTGAGCTATTCAAAATCCCAAAAGACGATGCAGTAAAAGTGCTGCACTCAATATGCCAGCAAATTTGGAAAACTCAACAGTGGCCACAGGATTGGAAAAGGTCAGTTTACATTCTCATCCCAAAGAAGGGCAATGCCAAAGAATGTTCAAACTACCACACCATTGCACTCATTTCACATGCTAGCAAAGTGATGCTCAAAATCCTACATCAAGCTAGGCCCCAGCAGTATGTGGACCGAGAACTACCAGAAGTACAGGCAGGATTTCGAAGAGGGAGAGGAACTAGAGATCAAATTGCCAACATACGCTGGATCATGGAGAAAGATAGGGAGTTCCAGAAAAACATCTACGTCTGCTTCATTGACTATGCTAAAGCCTTTGATTGTGTGGATCACAACAAATTGTGACAAGTTCTTAAAGAGATGGGAGTACCTGACCATCTTATTTGTCTCTTGGGAAACCTGTATGTGGGTCAAGAAGCAACTGTGAGAACTGGACACGGAACCACTGATTGGTTCAAAATTGGGAAAGGAGTTCAGCAAGGCTGTATACTGTCACCCTGCCTATTTAACTTATATGCAGAGCACATCATGAGAAAGGCCGGGCTAGATGAATCACCAGTTGGAATTAAGATTGCTGGGAGAAATATCAACAACCTCAGATATGCAGATGATAGCACTCTCATGGCAGAAAGTGAAGAGGAACTAAAGAGCATCTTGATGCGGGTGAAGGAGAAGAGTGCAAAAGCTGGCTTGAAACTCAACATTAAGAAAACTAAGATCATGGCATCCGGTCCTCTCACTTCCTGACACATAGATGGGGAAGAAATGGAGGTAATGACAGATTTTATTTTCCTGGGCTCCAAGATCACCACAGATGGGGACTGTAGCCAAGAAATTAAAAGACTCTTGCTCCTGGGGAGGAAAACTATGGAAAATCTAGGTAGCATACTAAAAAGCAGAGACATCACCCTGCCAACAAAAGTGCATATAGTCAAGGCTATGGTTTTCCCAGTTACAATGTATGGCTGTGAAAGTTGGACCATAAGGAAGGCTGAGCACCAAAGAATTGAGGCCTTTGAATTGTGGTGCTGGCAGAGACTCCTGTGAGTCCCTTGGACAGCAAGGCGATCAAAACGGTCAGTCCTAGGCGAGATCAACCCTAACTGCTCTTTAGAAGGCCAGATCCTGAAGATGAAACTCAAATACTTAGGTCACCTAATGAGAAGGAAGGACTCCTTGGAGAAGACCCTAATGCTGGGAACAATAGATGGCAAAAGAAGAAGGGGACGGCCAAGAATGAGGTGGCTAGATGTAGTCACTGAACTTAAGTGGACTCTGGGGGATGGTGGAGGACAGGAAGGCCTGGAGGAATGTTGTCCATGGGGTCGCGATGGGTCGGACACGACTTCACAACTAACAACATCTGCAAGGGATTTAAGGCAATGCAAAAAGGACATCTCCAGGAAAAGCAGGCATTAGTAGAATCTGGAATCATCCCAAGAAATGGAGTGGCAAGATATTCAAGACAAGATAAGCCATACCATCCTGGAAAGTATTTTTGGAATGCCAAGCTACTCTTCACTAAGAAAATGTGGTGCATTTGCAATATATAGCAGTGTGTTTCTTTATTAGAGCTGCACATTTTGGCATTCAGAAGCACTGCTTAATCCAATACCTACTGGATACATGTATTGAATGTACAATCCATACTCCTAGAGAATCCTGACATGCATGTGCCTTTTGAGAGATATATGTGGGGAAAATGTTTTAAAAGTATACTGCACATTGTTACTATAATAGGGTACTGTTTAAATTGTCTTGTTCTAGCACAACAGTGTTTTGATGAAGTCTTAACGTTGGTTACTAAAATTGGCTGCTCCCATGAGGCACTTATACAGCTTGATAAATTCTTGAAGGATTCTGTTCCTCCTTTTGAAAGTCATATAATTATAGTTATTAAAAACAGATCCTCTAAATATTTTCATACATCTTTAAAGCAGGACTCTGATAAAATGTTCATTGAAAACTGATATATGTTCTTCTCTTGTGTGGAACTTATTCCAAACATTCTGGGATTTAATCTGATTAAACAGTCTGTTCATTACAAAGGTTTGGTCAGGAGAGGGGATTGTGAGGATGGGGAGCTGATGCAGTTGAAATGCCAAGATGAGTTGAAAAAAAAATACAAGTAAGGTTGTTATAGTATGCTGGGGAAAGTAGAAGGCAGAGGAAGAAAAGGAATCCCACCAAATATGAGATGGATTGACTCCATAAAGGAAGCCATGGCCTTGAATTTACAGGAGCTGAACAAGGCTGTAATGGATTGGGCATTTCGAAGAGCTTTCATATATAGGGTCACCATAAGTCAGAGATGACTTGACAGCACATAACAATAAAAAAAGGTTGTTAACTGTATGTCTGTCTGTCTGTCTGTCTGTCTGTCACACTGGCATACTCCCAATAGCCAAAAGGCTCTCTGGACTTTTGACAAAATTAAAAGAAAACAGTAACAACAAAGCACCAACAACAGAAGCAATAAACTAGAGAGGGCTATCTAGTGATCTTAGGGCCCAGGTAGATACATCAAGGATGAGGCATTCCTTCAGATAACTTATCTCCAAGCCATTTAGGGCTTTAACTTTTAACACAAGCACTTTGAATCAGGCCCAAACGTCAGCTGGCAGCCTGTGCAGCTGAAAGAGGAATGGCAAGATATGGTCTCACAGGCCAGACCCCGGTAACAGCTGCACTGCCCTATTCTGGATCAGCTGAAGTTTCTGGACTGTTTTCAAAGGCAGCCCCATGTACAGCACATTATAGCTTCCCAGAGTTTGGATCACTGTTGCTAAACTCTGCCTGTCTAGATAGGGTCGCAGTTGATATATCAGCCTGAGCAGAAGGTGCTCCATGCCACTGAGTCCATTTGTTCTTCAAGTGACAGTTCTGGATCCAAGAGCACTTCCCAAACTGCAAACCATGTCCTATAGAGGGAGTTGAACCCCATTCAGGACAACCCCATTCAGGACATCTCCCAACTGGACAGAAGATCCGTCCACCATAAGCACCTCCATCTTTTCTGGATTGAGTCTCAGTTTGTTGGACCCATCCAGTCCATTACTAAGCCCAGATACTGATTCAGGATGGCCACTGCCTCACCTGGGTTCAATGAAAAAGAAAGGTGGAGCTGAGTGTGGTCTGCATATTGATGACACCTCAGCTTATACTTCACGATGAGCTCCCCCAGCAGTTTCATATGGATATTGAAGAGCATGCAGGATAAAACAGAGTCCTGCAGTACTCCATGAAATAACTACAATGGTGCAGAGCAATAATCTCCCAGCACCACATTTTTGAATCAGTCAGTCAGCTCAACCCAACCAGCCTATCCAAAAGAATACCATGGTCAATGGTGTCAATGGTGTCTCCTTCCCCCGTCTCTCTCCTGTCAAAGCTCATCCCATAGGGTGATCAAGGCAGTGGCCATTCCCTATTAAAATGGATCTAGATAGTCCATTTCATCCAAGAGCCCATTTGCTTCTTGGGAAGGAAAAGGCAGGGGCAACCACTTTCTCCCAAGAGACAGGGAGGAAAGGTGCCTTGTCTTCCCTAGGCCAGCCAGTACGTTTGATCTGGCTGGTGCAGAGGAAAGGAGACACTTCTGCCAGGTGAGGGGTAACATGAGCTGCTGGTCAATTTTGCTGGTCAATGTTAGGCTGGACCCACCTGGCCCAAGATTAGCATAACAGAATGTTATCAGCTGTGTACTAAAGTTAGCATAATAGGAGGCTTTGTGTATTAAATTAGCCTAATAGGAGGTTTATCAGCTGCCCCAGGCATACACAGAGTGTTATTTTAGAAAATGGGCAAGGTTTATCAAAGGCGTAAAACTTAAAAGGATAAGCTAACTGCAAACCGCTCTGCTTCTGTATCAAAATATAGACTAACCGCAAAACCGTCTCGCTTCTGTATCATGCTAGCTCGCTTAGGTTGCCAATAATAATTTTCTATTTGTTTGTAACAAGGTATAAAAACTCCACTGTCCCTCTACTGGGGGCCTGCACTCATCCCATCCTTGCGTGAGAGTGCTGGTCCCTGCGTGGGTAATAAAAAAACTCCTCTTAAAAATACCAACTGGTCTCTGGTCTCATCTGTAAAACCGGGGGACACAACAGTCAACAGGAAAGTACTCCTGCCCCAAGGGGCACTACCAGGAAGGGGGGCTGCTGTCCTCAATGCTTCCAATTAACTGTCAGGTGCATTGGAGATAGGATAGCTCAGTGTATAAAATTATAAGGAAGAATAAAATTATTTTTAAAAGTCCAAAGACATAGATCATAAAACTGCAAAAAATATAAAGCCATGCGATTTTGTTTGTTGGCTTGTTTTGTTTTCCTGAGGCACAGGTTGTTTCCCTCCCACTACTGTTAGGCAGGTCTGGTGGATCTGTTTATGAAAAAAAGTATCAGCTAAGGAGTAGTTGAATTTTCTTTGTCCTCCCTGTTGATGAGGGTTTGTCATTTTGCTAAATTATAAAATGAAATTATGGTTGGATTGAAATCTCTTTTAGTTTCAAGATAATATATATTTTTAAGTTAAAGGATTTGGAGAAAGGGAATCAGCACTGCAAAAATTACAGCATTTTTAGACCATTTCATTAGTTTTTTTTTTCTCTCTCGCTGTTCAACCTCCAGCCATGCAATGATTGAGCAGGCCTGAGAAGTTAACCCCAACCTACGTTTTTGTTTTCAACAATACCTTAAATTAAATATACAAAAGGCAAATGCAGCTGAAATGTTTCAAATTGTTTATTTTAATTCAGTTCTGCCATTGCAATCACTATGTATGCAACACCAGGTATTTTAGGGGGAAATAGCACATGCATTTCTGTCTTTACACTGTAGAAGGCGATCCCAGGTTATCAGTTTTCAGATAAAGAAATCAATCCTTTTTCCTTTGGTAAAGATAAAATATTAATCTTACTAGACAATGATTTGACTGAAGTCAAAACATTATGGGTTGTTTCTAAATATAAAGATCAAGGCATCTTTTTATGACTTTTATTTTCCTCCCCACCACAAAGTATAGTTTCCAAGGTAACACATATTGAAAGAACACAAGTATATACTATGGGATATCAGCTTTTAGGGTGCTGGGTTTGCTGAAACTTGCCCACCCTCCTTTCTCAATAAGCCACTTTGCTTGGTGCTCATGATACAGCCGGTGCTAAAATTAGCAGATTGTGCCATATTCTCCCCTGCTTGAGGAACTCAGTGTGCCTGCAGCTTCAAGCCTCCAAACAAAAACCCGGTTAAAATCCATTCTCAATTGGCTTTACCATCAGCAAGCTCACACTGATCAACAAAGGAAAAGTTTGGAATGCATTAGCCAAAGAATGGACTGAAGGTTGCTTATGACAGAGCTCAGCATTTCTTCAATATCTCACATTGCAGATCATATTTTTGCAAAATAAAAATGGTTTTGCATTCTGGCATTGCATGTGTTCTTTGTCCACAAGCTGCAGTGAAATATGCTTGGATGAGAGGATTTGTTTGCCCCTCCATTTTCTCTCAAGGTGCTGCTAAAAATGGCCAAGGCTTTCACAACATATGTTTTGGGTGATGCCAGTGCAGGCCTCCACATGCACAGATTAACAGCTTCCTGATATTTACAGGCATATTGAATCCCACACCCATCCAAAATAGTCCAACATCAAGTCAAAGCAGAGAAAAATGCATAATCAGGTGTTGGAAAGATTTGGATAAATTCTGTCAGAAAAACATTGCTTCTGTGTGCTTTTGCATTGTGCAATCAATCCTGTACTCCTTCGCAAAAGCACCAGCTTTCCAAGCTAAGTCACTGTTTAAAATGGCATTCCTCCCCCGCTCCTTTCTCTCACCTTTAGCTGTAAGCTACAATAGACAGGCCATTTAGTCCAAATATACATTATATACCTTCACAATGATTAAATAATCATTGTTGGAATTCACAGTTTACCTGGAAGTATCTTTTGCTACCCCAGAGGGCTCGATGTGCCCTGGCCATTCAGAATGGGGCAGATGCATTACTTAGGGTCTGAGTCTAGATGAGCTTATGAGTTCATGAATAGTTTCTCAGTCGCTTGAATTTACATGTTTAAGCAGACCTGGAAATGGGTTCAAGTTACTCAACTAAAGTGTCAATACACTGCAATTAGAAATATTGTAATCTCGTTGTCACTGTATGATTGACTGATCTTCCTTTATCTGTTCTATATGTGATGACCTCAGAATCTTATTGTAATGTCTGCATTCTGTCAATTGCTCTGTACTGCTCCGTACCTGTGTACATGACCAGGAGGGTATAAAATACCCTGTAGTTGTATTGAAACCTTGTAGCGAGTTTACCTCTGCCTGCACGGTAATGCATTATCGTGAGTCTACCATGGGAACCTGGGCCAAACAATAAAGCCACAGGTGGTCTGAACGCTTGATCTTTCCCACGAACCCGCGTTTTATTTCCACCTTGCAAATTGAAATTCCATGATTTTCTGACACAGGCTAGCCCTGTAAGCCAGTGGCATAGGGGTTCGAGTGTTGGACTACAGTCTAGAAGATCTGGGTTCTGGTTTCCACTCAGCCATGGAGCTCCATGGAGTGACTTTGGACCAGTCACAGACTCTCAGCCCAACTTACCTCATAGGGTTGTCAGAGTTATTGTTGTGAGGACAGAATGGAGTTAGGTTTTCCTTACAGGAGGAAAAAAGGCAGGATATAAATGCAATGTAACAATAGTACTACTAATAATAACTGGACTAGGCCATGTCAGAATGTTCCAGTTCTATATTCTCTACCGATAGCTTGACTAGTTTTGTAACTACTCTGCCATCTGCATCTTCAATGGGCTGCAGAATAGCAGAAGTCTCAGCATGCTTTGCCTGTAAGAGCAGGGCTTTCAGATCACAAGTACAATCACACTCTGCATCCGAGTATTGCTCAGGGCTATCCATACTCTAATTTGCCTGGAATGTGGTTTCAGGGAATTTGCAACTTTTTCAAAGATACAAACACCAAAGGCAAGTTTTCTGCTGCAACAGAACTCTGTCTGTTACATTCTCAGTACTGTAACAGAAACTTCCTTCCCCAGTGTAACTTTCATGTCTACCAGCAGGAAAAACAAGCTTCTAGGTGTCTTCCATGATCTTTCCATCTTTCTGTGTTGAATGTTCAATGGTGACAGGGGAAAAGAAGCACTCACAAGCCAGAGTATTTCCATATTTTCTGTCCAGAAAATGGGTCTGGGCAAAGAAAAGTACTGTCTTTATCAAGTCTGACTACCCCAGCTTCTGATTAGCTGGTGGCAAATGGATTTTTTTTTCTGGTGTAAGCCTCCCTTTTGGTCTGTCACATGGGGTGCAATGATACAGGATCATGTGTTCCTGCAGGACTAATCCAGAAGTCCTTGCAGAGGCTGTTTTGCTTGAGTGTATGTTAAGGCTCCAAAAGCAGTTCTTATTGGTCTGTTGTAAAGGGTTGAATTTGTAAAGGGGTCACATAAGCCCCTTAGACAATCTGGAGTCATCTGCAATCAATGTATAGTAGGGCTTCCTATTCACTTCCTATTGGCCCACGGTGGCATGAGTTTGTAGAAGAGTCACATGACCCCATCAGGTGACCCCCTACATATGGAGCAGGACTTATAGGACTGAGCTGTCAAACAAGGGTAGGACTTCTAGACTGAAAAAAAGGGGGTGGGTCCACCAACCACTTTTGAGAAATAGGTGGGAGTTAGAGCTCAACATAATGCATCCACTTTCATTACACATTAATGTATGTGACTATATTGGGCACTGGTATACTAAGCACTGGGATACTAAGCCAAGGAAACATGTTATGACAGATGAAGTCCTGATTCATTTGAAGGTCTGCTTAAGACTTGGAAACACCTCTTCATGTTAATGTCAATGGACTAATAGCACAAATGAGCACTTGAAGCAGAAAAGACCCAACCAAACCCAGTCGAGGTTGTCTTTTTGTCTGAATGAAGGCAACCTGATTTTTTAGCCCAAGTAAATCCAAACACCTTTCTGCTTATGACACTTTCATAAGACACTTTTGTTCTGATTCAGCCAAGGCGAGGAAGCCATTTCCTGTGTTATCCATATAATTGATCTTGCCCATCGCATGAACTTTTGAGTCTTCAGGGCCTGTTGTAAATCACAATAGCTGCTGCCAAGAAAATCGATATGCATTTTAGCAGCAGCTTTTTGAAATTTATTCGTCTTCTTGGCCATGTTGGAGCAATACAAAGAGCCCATGCAATACTTTGTTAGAACCCCCTATCGCTCTGCAGAAGAAGTTAACAAATAAACACCACTCCCTAGAGTATCTCTTTTGAGTATCTTGGTGGGTTTTCTGTTGTTCTTGTTTTTAACTTGGCTTGCTGAAAAGGCAGGGAAGTGCACAGAAGGAGGAACTGCTAGCTTCAGCTGCAGCAGTTAAAACCCAGCCAAATACATTTCCAAATGGAGGCAGCCAGAACTGCCAGAAAAAGTCTATTTATATTTCTCAAATTATTATACATGGATATAGAAATTTCACAGAAGAGATGCTGGCAGATGAGACTCTTGCACAGGGATCTTTCTGCCAAAACAGCAAGTAATTAAGCAGTATTTCCTTCCATGATGAATAGGAGGTGTTGGCGAAGATGGTGTACAAATACAGGGTCAAAGAAAAAAACGTGTGTGTATGTAGCTGTAGAAGTGCTTCTAGATAAGTGAGAACAAGAAGAAACCACACCAAGGATGAGTGTTTGAGATGCATCTTGAAAGGGTTGTCCTTAGATAAATTGTGAAAGGAAGGAGGAAAATTCCCAACCTTGAGAAAGGATGAAGTCTATGAGAAAGTTGTCAGAGGATGAGGTAACTATAAAAGTATTGTTCTAATTAAGAACTACACAGTTCCAAGGCACTCTACCTTATAAATGTGATGATATTGTGCACCGCATTCTTAATAAATATTGCTGGTTTGATTCTCTTCAATCTATTCGGCCCGTTTCATGCAGGATTTGACAGAGGCATAGACAGAGAGCCACTATGGTGTAGTGGGATAGAGTGTTGGATTTGGACCAGCTTGGCTGGAATCAGCACTTGGCAATGTCAGGTAATTTCTGGGGCCCAGACCCATTAAATGGGGCAGAGGGTGGCCATTTGTCTTCTTTTTACAGAAGACAGCCTTCTATTTGAAGGGCTGCCAGAGGGCAATCCTCTGTTTGAAGTTGTTCTCTATTTGAAGGGCAGTTCTGTCCAATTCCAGTTTAATGATAAAGAAGGATGAGAACTGCTGTACATTAACAGTTAGCATCAGGACTGCAGCCTGAACAACCAGGCATGCAGGTCATCTGGTGACAGTCTTAGACTTGCCCACTTGGGTTTGCAATTAATTTCTCTCAAAATGTACATTTATACTTGTAAATTTGCTTGTGTAGACTGCATTTGTCCTCTGTCTTGATGATGTATTTCCTCTTTTGGCACTGCGCAAGTGGCACACTAAATGAGAAGAATGGCCATCACCTTGGTTCTCTTTTGGGAGAGAGTCCAGTAAAGTTGCAGGTAAAGTATCCTATCTCACAATTGTTCAAGCCCTCTACCAGCAGAGTGCCAGCCTGGTCCCAGATTCCTCTGTAATGATGGAAGAAATGTTGGGGCGATTACCAATTTGCACTGCTTTACTTCATATCATATCTCAGTTTTCTGGGTGTAGCTAATGATGTTTGTTGCTAGCCTGAACAAGACTTGTAGTCAGAAGACAGCCAGCTGAGTATAGCTGGGTAGGGAAGAGGATCCACTAGAAGAAACAGAAGATCAACAAAGCACTTGTTTACACAGAAGTTTTTAAATGGTCAACCTGGAAAAAACGGTGCATAAAGGGAGACATGATAAAAGTGTGTAGTGATGTGGATGGGAAGATATTTTTCTTCCTCTCTCATAATACTAGAATTCATGGTCCTGCCATGAAGCTGATTGGTGGGATATTTCCAACAGATACATAGTGCAGAAAATATGAAATTCACTTCCACCAGGTGTAGTGATGGTGACCAATTTTGATGGCTTCCAAGAAGACTGATGAGGGCTCTTAGACCCCATGGCTATGTGCTGTCTCCAGGATCAGAGGCAATTTACCTACGTACACCTTTTTCTTGGGAACCTGGGGAAGAGAGTGCTCTTGTACTCATATGCTGCGTGTAGGATCCTGTGGCCAGCTGGTTGGCCACTGTATGAGCTGGACTAGAAGGACCACTGGTCCGATCCAGCATGGTTCTTGAATACATAAAATCCAATATGAGATTTAGTTCTGCTCAAAAGGCCTACAAACTAGAAAGATCTATATGTCTATATCGCTCCTATAGAATTCACTGGATTTTTTTTCTATTGTTTATGCTACTCCTATTTCAACTCTCGCTTTCATTGTTTTGTTTTCCTGAAAACCATTTTGATCCTTCAAGAGGCCATGCATCAAGTTCTAAATACATTAATACCTCCCAGCTTCACAGAGTTGTTGTGAGCATAAAATGGAGGTAAGGGAAGACATCTAAAAAAGCCTTGAAGAAAGGGCATGATGCTAGCTGATTGGTGAAGCAGCATAAATCAAAACAGAAGATGCAACAAAGGGATATTTTATCTGATACTTTTATTTTTTAGCTTAAAATGATCTATTTTTATTATTCAGATGTTCCTGTGATTTTGTATTTAGCCACATAATTAAGTTCAAAAACTGAAAATGTGTTCATTTCAACCCGCAACATTCCTTGCCAGTCCTTGGATTTAATACATCTTACTGGCTCTTTCCTAAATATCCATTCTAAGAGTTCATAATGACTGGGTTTGTACAATTATTGTGACAAAGCAACAGCCCTGTAGGGGGTTTTAAATTCTCATTCATGCACAGTCGATTTATACTTGCCCCTCGAACAAACAGTAAAAGGATTTGGTTTATCATATGTACAGCAATAATACATGGATAAAACCCTTCTGACTGTAGAACATTGTGGGAAAGAGACATATTTACATCCGGTTTTGTTTTTTGCAATTGTTTTTCCATCTGTTTTGTGCTGATGGGATCCATGGAGATGGAACAAACGTAAACAACTGCAGAACCCACTTCATACAATGGGTTCAAAAACTACTTGACCTAGTTCCTAGTAATGTATTACTTTACTGTTCAGAAATCCCATGGCGACAAAGCATTTTCTTACTCTGAACATTTTTCTCACAAAAATGCACGTTATTTAGGCATCAGCTGCCAGGAATCATTCCAACTCCATTTTAGAGGTAAAAGAAACATTAGCCTTTATTGCTGTGAAGCCATCTATAGGTGAAAATGTAGCAATAAGTCAGAATTTTTATTGATTTAATCTTCCTTTCTCTTTCCTCTGCACCCCTCCATTCTCTCATATATCCCCCAATCCTAGTCAATAAAAGGGATTAATGTGATGCCTCAACCAAGAGATTATTTAAGTGAATTACACTTCAGATTAAGGAAGATCTCATTTCTGGCCAAATCAAAATAAAGCCTTCACTGATTAAAAGGAGAAGGAAACGCAAATTTCTGTTACCCTGGAACTAATGAATCAGATATTTAGTTCTACGTGAAGCCAACTGCAGTACAGCTCAGTTTTAAGTACTGCACTAAGCTACAATACCAGACACTGAAGTCCAGCCTAAATTAAAGCTTTGAAATGTTTGTTGGTCCTTTGAGGAGAAAAAACAGCACCACAACAAGAAGGCAAATGTTAGTTTTTCCCAAGAAAGACATAGTATCCTCCCATGTGCACACTCATTATGCTATCAAATAACCTCCCACATTTTATATGAAAAGACATGTATTCCTGTTTACTTGAAACATTCCAATGGATATGTTTTCTTCTTGTTGCAAGCCACCCCCAATGGTGAGGAAGGAATTTCACAGGAAAAATGGGTTAGGGAGTTTAAACCCTCCCCTGGGAACACCATGGTTCCAATCAAAAGCAAGGGTCCATGTACTTATATGAAGATAATGAAAACTCACACATGATTCCACTATGCACTGTTACCTAAATATTTAATTTCACCCAGAGTGTAATGGCCCTAGGTGGTACAGTCTCCACCTAGAGTCAAAATACAACTTAAGTTAATTCTATAGCATGGTTAATATCTGAGAGCGATGCTCAGAGAAGATGCATATGTACACAGGGGCACACTGGTTGAGATCAGGCAACATAATAACCAACTGTGGATGCTTGTTGAAACATGGGTTACCATGTTGTCTGAATGCAGCCATCCTAACAAACTATTGTCCGTTCACTACAAACAACCCACAACTCACAACCCAACAACAAGCTATGGGTACTCTTCATGTGGTTTGTTCATGGTTATCAAACCATGGTTTGTTATCTCAACAGTATTCAGACAACATAATAAACCATGTTTCAACACTTCACACTTCAAGAACAACCCAATATGCATGTAGCTTATTGTGTTGTCTGAATCCAATCCAGTCACTGGCTACTAGTGGTAGCCACGCTGCAGTGAAAGCTACATACATTCTATACAGTGATTTTGATCTTATGGAACGCAGCACCTTCAGTACAATAACATAGAGTAAAGGAAGAAGCACTTGTCTTCACATTGACCTTAGCCATATTTCCTTTCAAAGAACATTATGCGGCTATATGCACCACTGAAAATTGCTTCATACATTTTACAGTGCTTTGCACAAAAGAAATGCTCCTGAAACTATACATTATAGATGGCAAAACTGAAACACATTGCACAAGCTTAAAAAAAAAATAGGGTCATAGAGAGGTAATGCCTGATCCCTAAGGTCCATGTTGTGTTTAGTTTTGGTTTTTTGAAAAAAAATGCTAATGGTTTGAATAAGCTACTGCAGAGATAGGCAAGCTCCAGATGCTTAGGATTTCAACCTCCATCATCCCCAGCCAACTTGGCCTTGGTCAGGGCAGACCAAAAAGTCTGGAGCTCATGAGGCTGCCTATCTGCGCATGGAAAGATTTTTCATCCCAGAAGTGATTCCCACATTTTGTACTGAGGCATGCTCATGTGCTTCTAGCAGGGCTTGGAATGCCACTGTGGTGGGTGTATTCATCAGCCAGTGATGACTGGCTCCAGATTTAGCACTCTGTCCCCCTGCAATTCCATTTTCAGTGGTAGCAATCTGATGGGGAGATAAGGCCACACCTGGATTCCACTAAAGCATATGATGGCCACTGAAGTCATGTTCAGGCATTCAAGATGTGTACAAGGTACACATAAGCGGAAGAGTGCACTGCCTGTGTATACATTCTCTGGCGTATAGAAACATAGAAACAGAACGAGTCAGAAGGGGTCTCCCAGGCCATCTAGTCTGACCCCTGGCTCCAGCCGGCTCTGCTCACGACATGCCCACCATGTGCATGTCCAGCCTATCTTTGAACACCCTCACCGATGGGGCCTCAACAACCTCTCGTGGAAGCCCATTCCACACCCTCGGGGTCCTAACTGTCAGGAAGTGCTTCCTGGCATCCAAATGGAACCTTGGTTCCCTGAGCTTTGCTCTGCTGGAGTGTGTCCTGCCTTCCTCTGCAGGGGAGAACAGGTCCCTACCCATCTCCATGTGACGTCCCCTCACATACCTGTATGTCGCCAACATATCCCCTCTGAGTCTCCTCTTCTCCAGTACCCTCAGTCTCGCCTCATACCCCATCCCCCGCAAACCAGCCACCAACCTTGTGGCCCTACGCTGCACTGACTCTAACCTGGCTATATCCTTTCTATAATGAGGGGCCCAAAACTGAGCACAATACTCCAGTTGTGGGCGCACCAGAGTCATATAGAGTGGTAGTAATATCTCTCTCAATCTAGAAGCCACGCTTCTGGCTATGCAACCAAGGGTGGCATTCACCCTCTTAACCACCCCATCACACTGCTGACTCAGGTTTAGCCTGCAGTCAACCAGTACCCTGAGGTCCCTTTCACAAGTGCTGCTCTCCAGCCACTTGTCCCCTAACCTGTACCTATGACACCTATTCCTATGCCCGAAGTGCAAGACCTTGCACTTAAACACATTGAACGCCATCCTGACCACTTCCATAGTCTGTCCAGATCCTTTTGGATCTGGAGCACCTGCTCCTCAGTTGTGGTCACTGCTCCAATTTTAGTATTGTCTGTGAATTTGATCAGCAGACTGTTCAGCCCTTCTTCCATGTCATTTATGAAAAGATTAAACAGGATCGGCCCTTGTCACTGGCCGCCATCCTGATGATTCCCCACTAATGGTTACTCTCTGCTTTCAGTCAGTCAACCCTGCCCTAATCCATCGGACAGTGCTTTGTGTATCCCAAAATTCCTCAGTTTCTCAACCAGGATATCATGGGGTACTTTCTCAAAGGCCTTGATGAAATCCAGGTAAACCACATCCACTGCATCCCCTCCATCTAGCCATCTCGAAACCTTGTCATAGGATTCCACAAGGTTTGTTTGGCAGGACCTGTTTTTGTGGAAGCCGTATTGTGTGGCTGTCAGCCTCCCTTCCCTATCTTGCATCACTAGATCTCTCTCTATTATGAGCCTTTCCATTGTTTTTCCTACAATGGACGTAAGGCTAACAGGTCTGTAATTCCCCATGTCCCTTCTACTGCCCTTTTTGAAAATTGGAACCACGGATGCCACCCTCCAGTCCTCTGGAACTTCACCCGTTATCCACCAGGCCTCAAAAATGGAGGCCAGCGGGCGTGAGAGAACCCCTGCCAACTCTCTATGTACTCTTGGGTGTAATCCGTCAGGGCCTGGTGCCTTTGTAATGTCCAATGCTGAGGAGTCAGGAGAAAGCAGCTAAGGGACGCAGACAAGGGAGGATGCCTTATCAGCCCCTCAGGCCAGTGGCCCCACCTGTCTGCTTCCTCCTGACCCCTCTAGCCTCTCTGGCCCCGCCTCCCTTCCTCTCTGCTGCTCCTGAGCCTCTGCTTCTCTGCCCAGCTCCCACCTTGCCTTCGCCAGTCCCCTGGCCACTCAGCACTCTCTCCCAGCCTGTGTCTCTGCTGCTCTGCCAAGAGGCAAGAGCCAAAAGGGATCCATGGTCCTGTACTGTGGAGGCTGATGTGCTGAATAGGAGAGCCGGCCGGATCCATGGAGGAGCTCCACATAATCCCAAATGCTGGGAAATCTGAACTGGCTCACATGGAGAGCCTCCCCATCTGATCGGCTCCCTCTAGGAATACAAGGCCAGAGAAACATGCAAGGAGGGGATCAGGGCAAGAGCCCCTTTCCTCATGCATTTACTTCATACAAACCAAACACCTAAGTTTTACGCGTTGCCAAAACTGAGGATGAAAGGGGATACTTGTTTCAATAGAACTTGTACATGTTAATTTATATTTACAGATGCAAATTTAGAAATAACTGTTAGCATTTAAATAGAAATGCAACACATGTCATAGTGGGGAACAGTGTGACCAAGTGACCAGTGTTTCTGCAGGTGCTTACTGTTGCTCAGCAACCTCAAAGCAGAACTGTTTTCCCTTCCTGCAGTTCTTTATCTCAAACTGGACCAGACAGCTCTTCACAGGAAGCACAGGTGGGCAACTGAGTGAGGCCCAGGAGCTTTATTGCCCCTTATCCCACTGTAAGCCACACACACAGACACATCTGTTGGTGCCAAAAATAGGTGGGGAATAAAACGTAAAAATACTTTTTTAGAAAATGGGGCTAGAACTTCCAAGGGATGCTAAAAGGGTCAAAATTAGAATGCTTGGGAGATCGTTTTGATATTTTTGAAACGTCATTGCTGCTACAGAGGAACAGAACAAGCAAATTTGTTCATTTTGGCTGTTTGTTATTGTTGTAAAAGACTTTTACAAATATTTGGGGAGGACTAAATTTGGGGAGGACTAAATTTTGGGTGCTTGCAGGAACTATGCTGGGGGGCTGTGAAGATTGCATGTGGGCCGTATGTTGCCCACCGCTGCAATAACTGATGCTTTCAGATAGAGGACTATTCTCTGGCAGACATATAACTAGAGGACTGTTACCTGTAAAGTATGAACTTAGGGTGATGAACTTGCTCCGACTCCTCAGAAAGACATCTTCAACCTAAGTATGTGTGTTGGCTGTTGAAAGAAAGTTACAGAGATGTTTTGTTTTCATAAGGTAGTCAACCTGATTGTTTCTGCACATTCACAAAATGTGACTGCCTTTCTCCACTTACAGTTCACCATGCTGAAAGCATAAATTAATTCAATCATCACCACTCACCCCCCAGTTCAGACCAATTGCCTTGGGTAGTTAATCTTTTGCAGAAGTAGCAGCTTCCCTCAAGGTCTGCCGTGGTGAACCCTGCCAAGAGTGTTGGGTTTAGGCCACCTTTTAGATATTCGTCTAGAGAAAACGGCTGTTTCTTCCTGAAAATGATATGTGTAGTCTGGCTTTCAACTACAAGGCCTGGCCTCTGAGTCATTTCCTTGACATTTGGTTGTGTGCTTTTTTGAATGCCTTCCCTGGCATTCCTTCAAGGCCATGTGGTAGATGCCCCATCCAAACCACCTGAGTTTGGACTTCTCTTCATATAGCAAGTCAGCAGTTTGGCCCTTAATTCACTGCAGGCAGTGGTACATCTAAACTGGTTGGGTCTGCTGTCTTTTATATACCTTGTCTGTATGGGAACAACACAGAGGAACCCACTCTCCTGGGCGAAGGGTGGCTCGTTCTGGGGTTTTGCCAGTCAGAAAGGCCTTTGGCAGCAACTGGGACAGCAACCTGCCTCTTATAGAGGGCCTAGAATTTAGAACACTAGTTGGCTTCCATTAACAGATCTGCTTCCATATCAGCTCTGATACCTGAGGATGACAGGACAAGCAAAAATTCCTAAGAAAAAGTGGCCAGGGTGTTAAGAAAGAGGGAATGGTCTAAAACTTAAGGTGAGGGGGTGGCGAAAATATGCTTTGCAGGATATAATAGGATTTCCACAGTCATCTGCAATATATATAACTATATATCTGAGCTTAGGGTAAAGGTAAAACAGTTTGAGTAATTCTTCAGGGGGACTATTCCCAAAGGTTTGCAGCAAAAATCTTTTTTAAACTTAAGGATAGTAACCCTTTCCCCCTTTTTGGAAGCCCAGCTGCATCCCAGAGAGGCAGCAGATATGGTTCTTTCTATGATAGCTGTCAAGTGAGTAAGGCAGGGGTTTCCCCTTTTGTGTACCAACTCCAGGATATCAGGACTAGGGCTTTGAATAATCCTAGCCCCTTCCCCCTAGGTAACGTCAAGAAACCCTCAGTTTGCAGGCTTTTACTTCTGTAAGATGAAATTTTAGACCAGGTATGAATCAGGCAGATAATCCCATGTTTATCATGCTACTCCATATCTAGAAATTGCTAAGAGAGTAATTATATTCATCAAGTCTGCAAATAAGAAATGGGAAACAGAAAGGATAAATCAATGTGTTTCTTCTTGGCTATTAGTTGAATTCAGTTTGTTTCCCGTATAGAATTTTGAATTCTATCGAACAGGTAATTCATTAAGCAGTAATAACTCATAAATGTAGTGCTATTATGGAGGAGTATCACAAAACAAAGGACATGAATGCATGAGAGCTGAGAGCTTATGTAAATTTTGAAAAGGCAAATTGCTACATTATATTCAAGAAGTCTTTTTTCCCACTAGTTGGGATCTGTGAACTTTTAGAATTCATATTTCTAATACAGCAGCCTAACTTTTTATGTATATATGTCTGTATTTTAAACATAGCAGGAATGAGAGGGAAGGTGGGCTCATTTGCAAAGCCAGGAACAAATATTAGTATACTATCACAGTAGAAAATAGTGAATAGATGTCCTAATGGCCTGATAAAGGCAGTTCCCTAGATAAGAGGAATGATGCTTCCATCCTGGCCAGGACATAACTGGTTGAGAATGGAGCACTCTACTTCCACGAATTGGTGCACAATCCAAGGACTTCTGCCATTAGCATATTTAACATATTTTCACACTCATAATGACAATGGTTGCAATTTAGAGACACATAAATTACATAAACAACTGGGTGGGAGTTTACAAATGAGGGTGGGTTTTACCTGTTGAGGAGGAGGGAGGGCTGAGTGCAAACTGAGAAAGGAGCTCCAACAGAAGCTGGTAACTATGGGCAGTATACTGTGCTGCCACTGTGCGTCTGTGTTGTGCCAGCAGGATCCACCACTAGTAAAGTATGAGGAATCTAAAATTTAGATCCATGTCAGGACATTGGGTACATGTGTTCAGAGGTTTCCATCTCACAAAGCCACAACTGTAAGATTGAGTCTAATACCTGTTATCAACCCTGTTGATTATCCTGGAATCAACTTTCTCAGTGGCTTTTGGTACCACTGACCATGGTGTCCTTCTGGATAAGCACTGCACTCCAGTGATTCCAGTCCTACTTGACCAGCCAATACCAGAAGGTGCTGCTGGGGGATATTTGCTCTGGACCATGGCAGTTATGCTATGGGGTACCGCAGGGCTCTGTTTTATCCCCCATGCTATCTACCTCTCTTTTTCAACAAACCCAGGTGAGGCAGTGGCCACTCTGAATCAGTGTCTGAATAAGGTAAAAGAATGGATGAGGGCCAACAGATAGACTCAATCCAGACAAGATGGAGGTGCTGTTAATGAGAGGTTAATCTGTCCAATTGGGTGATATTAAACTTGTTCTGAATGGGGTTGCAGTCCCTCTAAAGAACACGATTCATAATTTGGGGGAGCTCCTGGATCCAAAACTATCACTTGAGGCACAAGTGGACTCAGTGCCATGGAACACCTTTTATCATCTTAAATTGATATACCAACATATACCAGCTTATGCACCCTTATCTGGACAGACAGAGACTAGCCACAGTAATCCATGCTCTGGTAACCTCTCATTTGGATTACTGTAATGCGCTGTACATGGACTGTCAGGAGATTTCAACTTGATACAAAAATAGGGCAGCAAGATTGTTAATGGGGACTGGCTTATGAGAACATATGCTGGTTCTTTTCCAGCTGCAGTGGCTGCCAGTTGAAGTCCGGGTACGGTCAAAGTACTAGTGTTCACATTTCAAGCCCTAAATGGCCTGGAGCCACGTTATCTGAAGGAATGGCTCATCCCTTATGTACCTATATGGGCCCTAAGATCACCTTCTGGGGTCCTTCCCAGGGAGTCTCCTCCATCAGAAGAGGTAGTGGCTAAAAGTGACTTCTCTGTGGAGGCACCCCACCTATGGAAGAGCTCCCTAAAGAGCTACTGCTGGCATCTACCCTTTTTTTCCTTTAGGCACCAGGTGAAAACCTTTTAAAAAATTTTCCTAGTATTTTAACAGTTAACTTTAAACTTTAGTTTTAATATTGCATTTTATTCTATACTGCTGCTACAACTCTGTGTTTTATTTGGTTGCAAATGCTGTGATTTTATTGTCTTATGTTATTTTTTTTCTTTCTTGTTTGTGTGTTTTTAACTTCTGTTAACCACCCAGAGAGCCTTGGCTATTGGACAGGATAAAAATGAAAATAAACAATACTCCCTTTAGGAAATATTTTTTTCTGTGGTATAGACTAAGCACTAAGGGATATCATGAACTCTTGCAGTTTCCACCTTTCTACAATGGAGGGAGCAACCCTGCTAGCCACTAGACATTGTCTGAGGAACCAGGGATAGTGAGGATTCCCCATTCCAACCACAGATGGGAAGCTTTAGATCTGACATCACTCCCAAACCCCCTGTGGCCAGTGCAGGAAGGGCCATGCCAGCTGGTTTCTGAGGTCAGAAATCAACCTCTGAGACAGAGGGAAGTGATTTCCCAATGGGCAGAAAAGGGAGAAGACTGGACATGGCAGAGCTATTTTGACTGTTTAGTAGTCTCCTTTCCTCCCACTCTGCAGTGCCATCCATAGATGAGCAGAACTGATACACTGATGGGCAGCATCCATCTTGTTTCTACGACTTGGTACAATTTTATATAAAGCTTGTTCACAAAGTGAACCCATAGTAATGTCAAATTGTGTCCCATCATATAATGAGCCTTTTAAAAAGTAAACTGGAAGCAAGCTCTTCCTCAAGTATGGCACAGCAAAGAGAATATTGGACTTGGATGGAAAGACTTGGCTGTACCAATCTCGAGTTCACTATGAGGCTGACTGGGTTGTCTTGGGCAGGTCACTCACTGGGTCACAGGGAAAATAAACTGAATTAACATTAGGTATGCTAACAGTAGTGGTGGATGATGCAACACAAATGTGGAATTCTCACACACTCACAGCATTGCTAATATGTTGCAATATTATATACCAGTGTCACCATCAGCACTTCCGAAGAAAGGAGACTATCAATATGATTTTTTGCCTCCATCTCAGCATCCCCTTAGCTCTGTTTAAAACATAACAAAATGAATTACAGATGAGCTGTTGTAATATTTTAAACTCATAAAATGAATGATGGAACATTCAATGTTGATTTTATATGTATGTTTTATTCCTTATGCATTAATTTTTATTCCTTGCACCATATGCAGAATTTCTCATACATGTATATTTATTTTACAAACCCTTATATAGCAACACACCACACTGACTCTGCAATCTGGCACATAATTTTCTGTGCTTCGTGTTTTCTAAAAGAAAACAAAAACATCTAGTCTTCAGAAAGTGTTGTAAAATATTTCTCCTGAACTCTGCCTCATGGAAGCTGGGACTAAGCCGTTACAAAGAGTTTATGGTATTTTATATTGTGGTAGCTGCATGAAGGTTAAGTCTGCACTCCTAGACTTTGCTAAGGAAATGGTGCCATTGATTTCACTGGGACTTATTACTTCTGGATGAATATGCTTAAAGATGCAGCTGCACAGGTGCTTTTTGAAAGAGAAAGGAAAGGCTAACTACATGTGAACAGTCTGCTGAGTGCCTGAAAACCAGCAGGACACTGGAAAAGACTTTCTCAAAAGGTTTTCTATGAATTGTCATTTGCTGTGAAATAATACTTCTAAATAGCATCCATTTGGGATCCTGTTCATTTATTAGCTTTGGGAGCAAAACCTACCAATCTGTAGGTTGTGGGTATGGATCGCATTTAACACAGCACAATACTTAAAGGAGTTATATACAAACGCAGAAATGAGGATTACAGTTGGGCTGAATGGTTTCTTAACTGAAGCATTTAAAATAACTCGGGGAGTAAAACAAAGATCCCTCTTAGCCCCACTATTTTTAATATTTGCATTAATGATCTAGCACAAGTACATTCTCCTTCTCCAGTAATTATGAACAGAAAAACCTTTATTTTTGATGTATGCACATGATGTAGTATTGCTCCTGTTTGGGCCTGAAGAATCTTCCAGGGGCATTCAGTACTTACTGTACATGTGAAGACTTGTCTATAAGTTACTCTAAGACTAAGATCTATGGCAGTCATAGATCTAAGTACAGATGGCTCTTGGACCAACATGTTATTAAACAAACCCACTCATTTAAAAATTTGGGCATCCTTTTCAACAAACCACTGCCATGGAAAGAGCATACAACAGTAGTAAAACTGAAGGTACAGAAAACCATGACAGCATTTGTGAAGTTTTATAATAACAAAAGTGAGAAACTGCTTTAACCTACCTTGAAAGTTTATTATACTAAAGTGATTGCACAAATGTTTTTTGGGGCTAAAATTTGGGGGACTGACAGCTCTACCATAAATGTTTTGGAAATAGTACGGAACAACTTCTTTCGCAAACTTTGTCTTCCCCCCCACAACCCCTGCAGCCTTCTTGCACACAGAATTAGGATGGTAATCAATCAGAACAATAATAGACTATATACAATTGCAGTATCTTAAACAAATTGCTCTTCTCTCAAATGAATGCTTTCCAGCTTTGTGCCATTTGGAAATGAATGAAAACCATATCTGGAAGTCAATGCTCCATAATTTGGCATGTACCTATTATTAATTTGAATACCAACTTTACTCTGGACAACAGACAATTAAGGAACTGTTTATTTTGGGTAGATTCTGGAAAAGACCTGCAATTAATTAAAAACTCTATATTTTCTCAGTGGTTTCCTCTATTGAAAACAGAACATTATAGAGCTAGCTATCTGACGAGACTGAGACCATAATCTTTAAGAAATGCCTTTACTGAGTAGCAATTTTAAGTTATGCCTACCACAGTTTTGGATGGGCAACATAACAAGCTCCCTCTTGAATGCAGATTATGTATTTGTGGTTTATAACATGTTGAAGATATTGTTCATTACAGTTTATCTGTCCTCTATATACTGACCTCAGAGAGAGATTCTTGAAACTCTTACTATCATATGGATAGAGGAATGCCTTAGCAGAAACAGTTCTTTTTCTTTTAAGTCCTATTAATACTTCTGTGACACATAAAGTTGCTTTGTTTCCTTTGACAGCAAAAAAAAAAAAAAGGGGGGGGGGGAGACAATTAGACAAAATTGCAATAAACTGCATGGGAGGTTCAGAGTTAAAGATGAATTTCTGTTCATAGTATAAGCAGGACTGGGACTCAGGTGATCTGGGTTCTAGTCCCCCCATTCAGCCATGGAGCCAACTGAGTAATTTGGGCCAGCCACAGACTCTGGCCAACCTACCTCACAGGGTTGCAGTTGTGGGAATAAGATTGAGAACAGGAAGAGAAGAATGATGTAAGCTGCTTTGAGTTCATTATAATAAAAAGGTGCAGTATAACTCTAATAAATAAATAAATATTTTAAATTATTTATGTTTTTACGGTTTAACTTTGAACTAAACAGTACAATTCTCTATATGTCCTGAACTGAAATAAGTAGAATTTCAGCTGCTGGCCACTGCAAAGCAGAAGGGAGAGATAGACAAATTGTTTGTATGGATCTTCTGCAAAATCAGAATACATCTCATTTCTTTTAAATGCTTAAAATGAATGCAACAGATTTATTAAACAAAACTAGCCTAATTTAGATGTTGCACTATTTCCCACTAGAGTAATAGTATGAATCATCACACACACACCTAAAATACCTACAGAGTCTCCCTGTTTGCAAAAGAAAAACAAACAACAGCATTTCTCCATAAATGATTATTTGTTTTGAAATATTGCCAGTTCCTGAACTTTCAGGTGAGAAAAATACTTGTAAATAAATTAAATACATTCAAAAGCCACACAAGTTAGTTTTGACATATATTGCTGTGGATTAAATAATTTATTATTTATTAATGAATATCTGGTCCTATGTATGTTTACTCTGCTCTAAGACCTACTGCATGATTGCAGTACTGGTTTTGACAGGGTTTAAAGCACTTCATATCCATTATTATAATAGTCCTTACAACAACCCTACAAGACCTTGGCTTGTGACTTCCCAACAAGATTGCTTTGGAAACTTCAACTGGTATAGAGTATTACTGTCTGATTATTGGTAGGTATAAACCATTGTAAGGATCTTATCCATTCTAAAGCAACTTCACTGGTTACCAGTTTGTTTCCTAGCCCAGTTCACACTGCTCATTTTAACAATGAACAGCATAATGTACATGTTTTCTCAGAACTAAGTCCCACTACATTCAGTGGGCCCTGCTCTTTGGTAAGTGTGTCTAAGGTTTTTATTGTTGTTTTAGGCTTTTTGTGAGTTTTACTTTGATTTCTCTCTTACTCTATAACCACATTAAAGCTAACCACCTTAAAACACTATTGAAAGATGATATACTACTGTAAATACAATAACTAATTAAAAAGAAAAGGTAGACCACAGTGGCCCAAAAGGAAAATGTTTCTCAGTTTTGAGGAGAGAATGAGCAATGCTGGAGGTGTATGGGGGAGAAGAAAATAGCACTGTAAAGAGAAACAGCATGGTTAAGAAGATGGGAGTGAAGGGTTACAGTTAGGAGAAGATAGTAAGGAAAACTGGAAGAGGAGTGAGAAAGAGCAAGCTAGGAACTAGAAAGAGAAAAAGAAGACTGCCTTAAAAAGTGGGCTCCTGGAGGCATATCCTATGGCATGAAATTGGGACCCCTGCCTTAGCCCATTTAGACCACTCTGCAAATTCCCAGTTCAAAGGTTAGTTAGATTCCTCATTCTCTCAACCACCAGGATTCAACTAATGAATAACAATATTTTGGAATATACATTTGCTGACTGGATCACACATGCTGAATTTCAGCAGATAACAGGTTAGGTTAATGGGCCACCACCACCAGATTTGCATGACAAAACAGCTTTGCATAAAACAAAATTTTGCAGCTCTTGACTCCCCAGATACCACTGGATTGCAGCTCCCACCAGCCCTGCCCACTCACTGTGGTGGCAAAAGTGGACAGAAGCTGCAAACCAACAACCAGTGAGGAGCCACAAGCTGCCCACCTGTGGTGTAAGATGATGCAATTCTCTTCCTGATTAGGAATTACAACCACATTCAGTTTCCCAAAATCACAGCTCAACTAGTCTGGCAGTTTCCAAACTATGCACCACCAAACCTTGGGCTCTTTGGAAACTATTCAGAGAAACCTCAGCCAAAAGATCAGGAATGGTGGATGAACAACTCTGAAAGACAGCTTGCCCATCACTGCTTACCCTTCCCTGAAGATCACACTGCCAGGCTGGCACTGTGCACATTCTAGGGCAAGGGTGGTAGTGGAGCCAAGGCTCACAGGGTGAAGTACAAGAACATTTTGATTATCAGGGACAATAACATCATCTGCCACCTGGGCAGGCTGCTCTGTTCTATTTGAGTTTAGCTGCTATCCTCACGGTTCACTGGGGAGAAAGGTGGGTTTTTGTAGCAACATAAAACTCACAGAATAGTAGAGTTGGAAGGGGCCAAGAAGGCCATTGGGTCCAACCTCCTCCTGCTGCAAGTCACTAATTTACACCATCCCACTCAGATGGATGTCCAGTTTCTTTCTGAATGCCTCTAGTGTGGGAGAGCCCACACCCTCTCTAGGCCACTGGTTCCATATTCGTATTGCTCTGACAATGAGGAAGCTTTTCCTGATATCTAGCCTGAATCTGGGTTGTCGAACTTGAATTGATTATTCTGTGTCCTACACTCTAGCATGAGCAAGAAGAGATATTGATCTTCCTCTTTGTGATAGCCTTTGAAATACTTATAGAGGGATATCATGCCCCCCCCCCCCCAGTCTTCTCTTCTCAAGGTTGAATATATCCATTTCTCCCAGTCTCTCTTCACAGGGCAGACTGTTTCCAAACCCTGGATCATTTTTGTTGACCTCCTCTGGACCTTTTCTAATTTTTCTGCATCTTTCTTAAAACTTGGTGCCCAGAAATGGTCACAATATTCCAGATGAGGTCTGACTAGTGTAGAGTATAGGAGAACTATTACTTCTTCTGATTTGGAAGTAATAATTCCATTAATGCATCCTGAAATAGAATTTGCCCTTTTGATGGCTGCATCACATTGTTGGCTCATTTTTAGCCTGTTGTCCGCAATAACTCCAAGGTCTTTTTCAGTTCTGTTGAGCCTTGTATTCCCTATTTGTATTTATTTATTTTATTTTATTTTATTTATTAAAACATTTTTATGCCGCCCCATTCGCCGAAGCCTCGGGGCGGCTCACATCATCATTGTATTGATGCATTTGATTTCTTTTTCCTAGATGGAGGATTTGGCATTTGTCCCTTTTGAATCTCGTTCTGTTACTTTGAGCCCAGCATTCAAGTTCATCAGGCGCACCCTGGATCTTCATTCTATCTTCTAGGGTCTTCACTATTCCACCCAGTTTTATATCATCTGCAAATTTGATTATCATTCCTTGTACTTCCTCATCTAAATCATAAATAAAGATGTTGAAGAGTGCTGGGCTCAGATGCATATCCTGCAGCACCCCACTACTTACCTTTCTCCAGTTTGAGAAGGTGACACTGATGAGCACTCTGTGTGTCCGATTTAACAATTTTGGATCCACCTAATAGTTTTTCTATCTAGTCCACTATTTGCTAATTTGCTGAGCAGGATATTGTGGGGCACTGTGTCAAAAGTTGAAGTAGATTATGTTCACAGTGTTTCCTCTGTCCATTGGGGAGGTTACCCAGTCAAAAAATAAGATTAAATTAGCCTGACAGTATTTATTCTTGAGAAATCCATGCTGGTTTTTATTAATCACTGCATTATCTTTGAGGTAATTGCAAGATGATTTTTTTAATAATTTGCTCTAGAATTTTTCCAGGGA
This sequence comes from Varanus komodoensis, assembly GCF_004798865.1. Lineage (NCBI taxonomy): Eukaryota > Metazoa > Chordata > Lepidosauria > Squamata > Varanidae > Varanus > Varanus komodoensis. Next base: position 1,670,021 of record NW_025336334.1, on the reverse strand, counting down.
TTGATGTCAGACTAATTTGTCTGTAGTTTCCAGGTTTGTCTTCCCCCACACCTCCTTTTTTTGAAGATGATGACAAGATTAGTCCTTCTCCAGTCATCTGGTACTTTTTCATGATTTATTGATGATAATAGACAGTGGCTGTGAGAGTTCCTCCACTCACTCTTCTATGACTCTGGAATGGAGTTCATCAGGCCCTGGAGAGCTGAATGTGTTTATTTCATCTAGATATTCCTTGACCATTTGTCTGTCAATCTTGAGCTGCCATTTCTCATTTTCAGCTTTTACTTCCTCTTTGTTGTAGATGTTCTTGTGAAAGAAGACTGAAGTGATGTAGGAATTGAGTATCTCTGCCTTTTCCTTGTCATCTGTTATCACTTTGGCATCCAATTTAAGTAGCTGAACACCTTTCTCATGTCTTTTTTGGATGCATCTGAAGAAGGCTTTCTTGTTGTTCTTAGCATCCTTTGCTAGTCCCAGTTCATTTCCTGCTTTAGACTTCCTGATGCCTTTCCTGCAACTCCTTGCTATTTCTTTCATATTCTTCCTTTGTGGCCTGGTCCTGTTTCTACCTTCTGTACATTTTTTTCCCTTTCAGATTGTCACTTGAGGTTTTGTGGAGCCATGTGGGCTTCCTCAGTTGTCTTCTACACTTTTTTCTTGTTGGAATTATTCATTGTTGTGCCTGGATAATCTTTTTTTTTTCAAGATTTTCCACACCTCTTGGACTCCTACATTATATTGTTCAAAACATCATATTGCCTGAACATTATATTGTTTTGCACACACCCCTCCATTGTTAGGCAAAGGATAGCTTGGTCTTGAATGGGCAATTGAGGCCCATTAGCTTTAGAAAATACCTATTCTTAAATGAAAACCAGCTAGGACTGATTTGTCCAGGGATGGGGAACTTATTTGCACCTGAAGGCCAAAGGCAATGCTTCCTGGGCTTCATTATACTCCTGGAATGAGCCAAAGACAAAAAGGTAGCCAGTAATATACGGTATTTTAGCTTAAAGCCCCTACTGCCAATAACTCTTAGGAGGGGTATCCAACCGTTTAGAATAAACAGGGGCAGGGCTTTTTTTGTCATAGAACACACTGGAACGGCATTCCAGCACCATTTTTGGACTGATTTTTCCAAGTGATTGTGAATCGCCCTGTTGGGTAGCAGATCGATGGCAGAAATCATTAACACAGTGCCTGCGGGCTGTTTGTGTGTTGGCGCTGATTGTGAGGGCGCTGCAAGGCTTGGGATCTGTTGTGTGGTCCCGTGCTGACTCAGCCGGAGGTGACCATTGTGTAAAAGTGTGATCCCAAGATGTGAGTTCCGGCACCTTTTTTTTTTTTACAATAAAAGCACTGAACAGGGGGAAAACTGCACAAAAGCCAAAAATATTTGGTTGGGGAAAAGTAGTGAAGCTAAGGGAAGAGGCCTGGCCAGTTGAGGAATCCTGAAGAACCAGGCTGAGCCCCTAGGAATGCTGTGTTAGTTGGTATGGCTCTACACAGCTGCTTGCATTTTTGGAATCTACTTGAGGACATGGCTATTGGCATCATATGAATACCTGCACTAACACACTGGTGTCTAGGATACATTCAGGTCATACAGGGCTCAACTGGGTTATGGAACATTTCCCTGAATCCCCTGCAACACAAAAGAGGTCTGTGGCAAGTGACCAGGGGTTTCTCAGCTGACAGGTTGAAACAGGTTCCTCAAGCAGTGTTTGAAAACCACAACTTTGCCATTTTTATTCTAGTAGTGAATATACAAGAGCACAATTTCCCACAAAATCCATTACATAATAACAATTTCTCCTTTGGGCTGTTTCCCTTACTACAATGTCCAGAAATTTCTTCACAGTTTAACACTAAAGCGGCCTTTCCTGTTTACGGAGTAGTTAAGCAAAACATAAAAAATAATAAAAAAAATAAAATAAAGGTGGGGGGAGCAGCATTCAGATTTGTAATGAAAAGTTGGCTTACCACACAGCACAATCATATACTGAAGAACTATGGATTGAGGGACCCTACAGGATTTGGCAGAAGTCTCCTTTCACTAGTGAATGGCAAGATATTCCACTGCCTGACAGATAATACCCACAAACTGGAAACTGTGCCTGGTTTTTGTTCTTTAATAGTAGCTGGGGTGGGGATCAGGACTGGAATCATGACATGGACAAACTGAGGCTTTTCCTTGAACAGTAATTCCAACCAACACTGCTGTTTGCCCCCAAAGGTATCTACCCCTGGTCCCAATTTAGATGTGGGTGGCAGCATGTTCATCCAGATCACAGCAGGGGAGAAGGACTGAGGCCACCTCCTTCAAGTCTCCCCACCAGGATTTTTCTACACCACAGTCTGGTCAGTGTGCCACAGCAGTGTAGGTTTGAATGCTGTAATGAAATAGGGCATGATGGTGTTTCATGGACCAAACACCCCAGGTCAAAAGCAGAGAACACAAAACTTGTACAGAAAAGTAGCAAGTCCAGGTGTTTTCCATTAAAGACAGCTGTGGAACATTGGTGTTTACTTTGCAACAGGAGTGCACAACTTGCTGCCCTTAGTTGTTCCTGGTTGGGTCCCTTAAGCCAGCAGGATTCCACCTACTTCCCCCTGCCCATTTGCAGGACCACTTTTCCCAGGCTTCCGAGAACACAGTTTTCTCACCACTAGTAATAGCAGAGGAAAGAATTGGTGGATGTGAGATGCTTTTGCCTTCCTGTACCACCACCCTTGCAGTGGTCCCTAGATCTCAGAAGGCAGGCAGGCAGGCAGGCAGGCAGGCAACCAGGCGAAATCTATGTGCATATGGGGCAGGAAGACTGTGTGCATGTGTACCAGCTGACAACAGATGTGGCCCTTGAGGCCAAAATGGTGTTTCCTCATGCTCCTATGCCATTAAGAGATTTGTGGAAATACAACAAACCCTCCTTTCCCCATGGCTTCTCAGAATATCATAGTGCACAGCCAGAGAGCAAGCAACTGTGAAGGCATTGTGACCCATGCAGAAGCTTAGAGCTCCTACATTGCCTTGAATCAGGAAGAAACCCTGTCCCACTCATCTTGATTACAGCACAAATTTCCTTCTTCATTTAGGTTGCTGAAATAAACCTTTGTTTTAAGCCGTTAATGCAATGGAAGCATTCTCTGTTCCTAAGGTTGCCAACTTATTACTGGTATCAGCTCCTGTGCATTTAACAGTAGCTTACTCTGCAGACATCGGCAGGTGATAATGCCAATGGAAACCACAGAAAGCTTTATCCACTGACTTTTGCAGCACAGAGCTGATCAGGCAGGATCGCATTTAACTGGCAACCTGAAGTGTTGGGCTCCTTTATTAACTGTGTTTGGCATTTATTCCCATCTGCCCCACAGCTTATATTTGCAATAAGAAAAGGATGGAAGAGAGATAAAGCTATGAGGTTAACTTGATAAGTTTATACCCACCCTATCCTATGGACTTAGAGCAGTTTGCTGCAATTTCCTTTTGTTTAATTTTATATTAACCTGTCCTCAAGCAAAGGCTGCTGGTTGGCAGCACAGATAGCAGAAATGACTGCTTGCGTCATTCTGTTCCTAGGAGATGCTATTCAAAGGAAATGTCTTTAACGTATTCTTGGAACAAATTGTATTTGCACTTGCTAGGCTCACCGATAACTCTAACTGAGGCTGGCTTGGTTGTATGGTACCACAGACAAAAATACAGGCTCTCCTCTACAGTAAATCACCCTGACAAGCAATTTGTTTCCTTTCAGATAGGTGGATGCATGCAGGGATTAGCACAGCATAACCAGTGCTTTGTACATTTACCCTCCAACCATGGTTATCCAATGTTCCTTTTGTTCCCTACTCTACAGTTTGCTGACATGGGGAATGAAAGGTTCATTCCTGAGCACAGCTTATGTAGGACCATGGTGAGATCCCTGAGCATGACCAGTTATCCACATCCCAGAAACTTCTACAGTATTGTGAGGGTTCCATAGGGAATACAAGGAGGATCCACAGCAGACAATAGTCACAAATGTATTCTCTAAAGACTGTGTATACAGTTTTAGAACAATTGCACCACACCCATCCACCTCCCCATTTTTCCTTTTTTTAGCTTAATATTCTGCCTGAAGAAGCATTCTGAAGGGGGGGGGGAATGCCTGCAGAGTATTTCATTATTTTTGATGTTGTTCTAAAACAATTGCCACATTCCCTGCATTCATTTTTTGCATATCACTAGAGCTGCAAAGGCTTTGTGCATTCAGATGATTACTATTCATTTTTAATCTATTTAAGTCACAATCCTGAAGACCCAAAGAATCTAAACAAAGTCCCCAGGTCCCTTGGGACAGGAGGTAGCATCTGGCATTCCTGAGCTGGCTCAGTAGAGAGTGCAATGCAGTCTAGCTGCAGAAGGGACAGGTTCAGATATTTTCCTTGCCTGCCTCCCATTCAACATAGGGCAGTTGAGCTTTTAAGACAAAGTGGGTTTCCTGCATTTTCTTTATTTCACACAACCAGCCTATAACAAGAACCTGCATCATATACAAAGCTATCTCTATCTTACAATTAAAACTATACTTGGAAGCTTATTAGAATATGGGATGCTCAAATTCCTACTCAACAGGGAATGCACTGGCTGACCTTGGCCAGTCACCCTTTCTCATCCTAACCTACCTTCACATGGATGTTGTGAAAATAAAATCTAGGGTCAAGTGTGGAAATGATGACCCTATGTAACCAGGGTTCAGAAACTCAGGCCCAGGAGCCAAATCAGGCACATCTGGCTTACCAATCTGCCCCCACCCAGACTTTTGTAACCTCCTGCTTCCAACGGTTGAAAAGCATCTCCTAAAGCTTAGCTACTGGCACTCAGGGCTCAAAGCTAAAATATGCTGGCATCTCACACATTTTGCCCTCACACATTTCTAGAATGAAGCCCCAAGTGCTTTTCCAAAATGGAATTCTACCATGGGCTAAAAGAGTTTCAACATCTCTGCTCTATACATTGTGCAGTGCACTTTGCAGAAAGGGGCATAAGTGTAAGAAATCAAAGACTCTGCACATATCTTTAAAAGAAGAAATATATGTGGAAACAAATTTATTTATTTATTTATTTATTTAAACAATTTCTATGCCACCCCATTCGCAAAAAGCCTCAGGGCAGCTTACAACATAAATAAGCAATTATATAATTAGCCTTAAAAATCCAGTAACATCTCGGCACGTACATAAAAACCCAATAAATACAATCAATAAATTAACAATTGAAATAACTTTTAAATAAAAAGGTCTTGGCCTGGCGCCAAAAAACAAATAATGGCGGCACCAGGCAGATCTCTCTGGGGAGCGCATTCCTAAAAAAAACCGAACATCTCCTTCGAGCCGGAATCGAACCAGCGACCTAAGGATTACTAGCAGCTTAAACACTCTACAGTCCTCCCCTCTACCAGCTGAGCTATCAAAGGGACAAAGGATTTACTCCAGTAATTGAAAAACACCTTCAACTAGATCTTGAAAAGGACACACTGCTTCTTAAAAGGTTACCAAAGTCTGCAAACTACATCCTGTTGCTGAAACACCATTTATAAAATTAGTCTTTTAAATGAGGATATACACCTAATCCTAAGAGTCCTTGTTAAAATATGAGGAGAAATAAATTAGAAGGGAGAAAAAAAGAGAAGGCTGAATGGAGAATGACATTCAATGCAAAGCACTGCTATGATAAGTTTATTCTTTGTTCTCAAGTGACCATTTATTTAAAATATTCATTACTATTATACTACATAAGGCCTTTTACTCTGTTAAATCCAAATGAGAATGTTTACACCACAGAAATTGCTCTCTGGTCTTCCTGTTTTAGCAGGCCTCTTATTGCTGTTTTAGCAGGCCTCTTATTGCTTCCTGGGCAAATATAATTAACTTTGCAAATCAGGCCACAAAAACAGAGGTGATATAGATAGGAAGAATGACAGTGATGGAAGGCATAATGTCACATCAGAATTGTTCTGGTCCCATTGGTTTCCAGCTGGTTTCAGCTGAGGGTGCACAGAATTATAGCTAATGCCACTGAGCATGTTTTCTCAAAAGTAAATCCCACTGAGTTCCTAAACTAAATGCACAGGATTGCAGCTGCCAATTTTCTCTGGCTTTTAAGCAATGGAGAGAGGAAGCGCAGCATCTTTTAAAACAGCAAGTCTGAGACTGCAAATCTTATGCACACTTACTAGAGCTAGTCCCTTGGAGCAGTGGGACATTCTTCTGAGCGAGCATGTACCAGATTGGCTTGTGCAGTCCAGCCCCATGTCTATGATTTGGGTCTTGATTAACAATCTTGGTTAACACTCTGCCTTCCAAGCCTGAGCAAAATGTAAGCCTGACAGAGGATCAGCAATTTGGGGAGGGTGCTTACTGCTCATCCGCTCCTAATCTCAGGTGTGCGTGTGGGGGGAGGAGTTACAAGTGAGAGCAAGCAAACTTCCCTGAGCAGAGGCTGCTGCTTTGATCAAGGTGCTGCTGCTTGTGGGAAGCGATAGGCAAGTGATAAACAAGTCGCACTGAATTCAGCGGGATCTGCTGCCTAGAATGCCGCTGTAATCCGCGGCAGAGCATTTTAAAACAGGTGGAAAGACGGTACAAAAACCAGGATCCGGGGGTCCGATTTGGCCTCTGGACTTAGCTTCTCCACCTCTTCTGCGATCCTACGCACGGGCGACCAAGAAGCTAAGTCCCGCGAATGCGATGAGGCTGGCTTCCAGGCAAACCCAGAGGGATCGTGAGCGAGGTGCGCGGCTCAGACCTGGGCGAGTCTCCTCTGAAATAAATGCGGGGCTTCGCCAAGTGAACCTGGCGCCGTTGCGCGTATTTGCGCAGAAAGTACGCCCCGTTCGGTCCAACGGGACCCACCTAGCAAGTGTAGTTCTTAGTTTGTGTCAGGGCTGGCGGTGGAGCTGAAGTCTCCTCTGGCCTTCCGCGGGGGTGGCGGCGGTCCTTCCCTTCCTTCCGAAGGGGAGGGAAGCGCTTTGCACTAGACGCCGCGGTCTTTGCACGCCTTGCCGTCGCGGAGCGCCCCCCGCCCCGCCTCTTCTCAAGCGCGCTAGCGGCGGCTTTGACCTCTGATCCGGCTCCAGCTCGCTCCGACTCGCCTGCTCTTTGCCGCCGCCAGTCTCTTTCCCCACCCCCTTTTCATCAATCTGGACCAAACGCAGCGGGGTGGGGAAGAGGAGGAGGGGGAAGACGCTTGCAGCCTTTGCCTGGAGATGGGATGCGCTGCCTGATCCGCCCTCCCCAGGAGCCTGCTGGAAAGCAACCGCCGGGAAGGAGGAGGAGAGGGTCCAGTCCCCGTCGCTCCTCTCTGGTGTGATGTCGCTCCTGACCGTAGCCGCCGCCGCCGGCGTTTCCCCACGGGGAATCTGCTCGCCTCTCAGGTGGGTGAGCCTCTCCCAATCCTCTCGTCTCCCAGTCCTCTCGTCCAACCCTCTTCCCTTCTTTCCTCGCTACACCCAGCTCTGCACGGCTCCTCGTTTTCCTACCCCGGCATGGTCTCCAGGCTGTGCTGCACGCCGAACCAGCCCGCCTGAACTCAGAGGGACTCCTCCCGAGAAAACAAGGCTAAGAGCGGAGCTGCGCTGCACCTTCTCGAGGGGCCACCTGGCTCCCCCAAGAGGGTCTCCAGCGCCCAGCTGCTGAAGAGCCCGCCCGCTTCCCAGGCATGCCATTAACTTATTTAGCTCTCGTCCCAGCCGCAGAACTCTGTCCAGCCGTTCCGTCCCCGGATACTCGGTATCGCGCGGGCGGTGCGGTTGGCGGCGGCTTGCAGCTCCACCGTACCATCAGCGAGAAATGCCCACGTTAGAGCGCGACTTTGCAGGTGTGTGTGTAAGCGAGCAGCCCTTGAGACTGAGCTCCCAGAGTACTCGTAGTTGAAAGTAAGACGCATCGGATTCAGTGGGCCTTTCTTCTCAGTAAACCCGTAAACGATCGGGCTGAAATTCTCGGTCGGACGGAGGTTAAGTCCGGCTGATTCCGGCGGGACGCGCGATCAAGCTGCTCCCTCTGCAACCCATAAGAGTTGCTTCAGAGCCAGGCCCGGGCTCTACACCACCTCGGTTCATAGGGCTCCGCGACCTCCCCGCGGTAACCCCCGTCTATCGCCGTCACCCGTGCAGTTCTTGCTAACGCCGACATCCCCGGGATGAGAGAGGTATCTCCGGAGTATCACCTACCAGGTGCGATGTTTGTGGCCCGAGCAAATCTTTCCCGAACAGGAGCAGATGACGCGCGTTCCCCCTTCTTTCCCCTTCCCTGCGCTGCCTCCCCTCTCGCCCCCAGCCCGATTCCCCGTGAGTTTGTACTACCGTTCCAATTCGGAAACAGAAGCGACCCGGTCCGGGTGCCCAGCCGCACTTCGGGCGAGAAGGACCGGATCGGTTTGAGCTGGTTGACAGAGGAACCCGCGGGGTGGCGGGGATACCTCCGGGCAGCTGCGTTTACGCCGAGGACCCTGAGAGGCTGGTGCTGCCTGCGCCGCCCCTCGACGTGGAGGCGAAACTTGAGGTTCCGCAGGGAAGGGAGCAGCCCTCCCAGTCACTGCGCCGAAGTGGGGTGAGCCACAGTAGCGTCGGGCTTCCCCCTAGAGGACGGCCCGACGACCACAAGGTCACCAAAATAAAATGGCACGAAGTGCCGAATGAGACATTCGGAGTACGCGCTTCGGTTGGAGCTGTGCGCGGCTGCGCTCTGGTTGGTGTTTACACAATAGTGTAAAGCCGGAGTCGAAGAAGTTCGGGAAGTTCCTCAGCCTGGAATGCAGAATACTTGGGATGAGTGGCGCGGTGGACTGAGACACGGGGAAATAAGAGACCGGGTCAGGTCTGGGGGAGCGGGCGGCGGAGTAGCTATGGGACCGCAAGGAATAGGATATTTGGAACCTGAGCAGCTCCTAGCTAGAAATGTGGTGGCGAAAGTAAACATGTTGCTGAGGGAGCTGCTGCAGAACAGCCGGAAGACTATTACGCACACAAACTTATTCCAGTTGTATTAAAAGTGAATACCTCTTTTAAAATAGATATATTTTTAAAAATAATAGTGTTATTAAGGATGAGATGAGGCTTTGTAGGTGACAGCTGCAAAAGTCATGATTGTCTTCCACTGCGATCTTATTCCTACTTACTGTTGACTAAGTCCCACTGAAAACACTGTGTCTTACTTCTGATTAGTAAGATTTGGCTAGGATTGTGCTGGCCTGAGCATCAGGAGGCTGGAGCAGGTTTACTTCTTTCTGAGCAACTGGATATTATTTAATTTATTCATTATAGTGATAGCCTGCCTTTCACCTCCAAGGAACCCAAGGTGGCTTACATAGGTTCTCCCTTTCCATTTTATCTTAACAACACAACAGTCCCATGAAGTAGGTTTGTCTGAGAAACAATGAGTGGTCCAAAGAATCCCAGTGAATTGCGTGGTTAAGTGGGGACTAGAACCCAGATGTCCCAAATCCTGGGCTAAAACTCGGCCACTGCAGCACACTGGCTCTCTGTAGTAAACATGATATATAACAATGGTTCTCTATACAAGAAATAAATTGCACAATTTTGACAGTCCTGAAGGGGTGCCTGGGTATCTCTGCAGCAGCACCAGTATTCTGGAAGGAAGTCCTCTTTGTAGAAACAAAGACAATGTTCTTTACTCACACTTCTAAGCTGTACTTGTAAGCATGCTCATCTTGGAGTACAGTTGAACTCAATGGGACTTACAAAATTGCATTCTTAGAATGCCATCCTATGCATGTATTTAAAAAAACCAGACACTTTAGTCCTCCATCACTCAGAAAGCCTCAACTGGCTGTACAATGGCTGGATCTTGTAGAACTTTATTCAGTCTCAGCATGCATACCATTGTAGCTTTAATTAACAATCTAAATTGCATCGTAGTAATACATTTTTAAAAACTTGCTTCCCCCACCATTTGCCTGCTTATAAGCAAATTAATCTTAATTTGTAGATCACAATACATGGGGAAATATGGACAAGTGGAGTGGATGTGTGCCCGAAACTCTCCCAGGAAGACTGCTAGCTTATAGTTACAAGGAGTCTTGCCTTGGCTTCTTCTCTGTAAAATGCAGCAACCTTATTTGAAAGTGGAAGCAGGCCTCTTTTTTTCTCCTCTGTGTCTCTCTCTCTCTCTCTCTCTCTCTCATTGGCAAAAGGGAACTGATGCTGTTGGGGGAAGGGGCAGGCTGGCAAAAGGAGAGACTGTGAGGAATTACAAGTTAGGAAAGGGAACTCCAGGTAGACAAGGTGTGTGGGATTCATGTTTAGGCAAACCTGACATTATTAACCAGGCTTACCCAACCTCCGGATGACTTGGACTACAACTGCCACCATCCACAGCCAGCATGGCCATCTGGAAGAGACCAGGAATACTGGGTCTAGTCGGTCTGGAGGGCACCAGGCACATTAGCCAAGGAATGAGAGTTTGTTTGTTTGTTTGTTTGCTGCATTTCCCCAAGGTGGTGTACAGGATCCTCTTCTCCATTTATCCTCACAATAACTCTGTGAGGTAGAAACTTGATGACTAGAACCTGGGTTTCTGTAGACCTAGCTTACACTCTAAGACCTAGCTTAACACTCTAAGCGCTGTTCTCATCCATCTGGAGGGCACCATGTTGGGTAAGAGTGCATTAGAACATTTTTCCCTTCCGTTGCTAAGGGTAAACTTGAGTGTAAACTTAAGAGTAAACACCAGTGTCTGCTCTGGTGTCTGGGGAAAGGGTTAGTCCCTTTCTCATCCACCTCCACACTGGAGCTCCGAAACCAAGTTTTCATATCCCATCAAATTCATGGATAGTGGTTTCAGGGCAACACACATGGAGCCATACCATTTCTCTCCTTTGAAAATCCTGGGGACTAGGTTAAGCTGAGAGATCATGGCCATTCCTAGGCCTCAGTACACTGATTAGGGAGTAAGCACCATTTAACAGAGTGGTACTTGCCCTTAAGTAAACATGCAGGATTTGTGGCTAAGCAGAGATTTGTCTCTAGGCCCATCAGTCCAGTATTCTGTTTACTAGGCAATCACCATGCTGTAGTCAGCCTTCATAACTAGAATGGTGCTACCATGTGCCTATCTCCCTCCCCCCCTTTTGGAGCATTTGCTAAAATGTACCTAGCTTAACCTTGCAGGTGGCTGAGTGAGTGCATTCACCTTGGGACAGCAAATCTGTTAACTCAGTGGCGGATGGTAAATTTACTGTGTTTGTGGGGTTTGCTTGATTACTAATTCCAAAGATGATTTGAGTTTGAAAATGCTTGAATTCCAGTGTTTAAGGAACCAGGTCTGTCTCTCCCCTATTCTACTGCCTGGTACACATGAGATCTGTGATTATAACTCCCAGCAGTTTTCATTTGTACCTATAAGCAGTTGTGAGGATGCCAACATTTGATTGGGATAGTGATGCTCAGCAGGCTGGATTTGATTTAACTTACTAGTTAGTATGACTAGATTTAAATCATGATTTTCTACATAATCTGCACACATGCCTGCCTTACCTGTAAGTAGAGGAACTTCATTAAAATATTCCCAAACTGGGTCTCCTTTACAGCCTGCTGCCATTATAGGTTTTCTTCTTCAGGGAAAGAATAATATAAGTACTTAATGTGAAGTATGATAAGTTCTTCACTCTAACCCTAACCCTATACACAGAAAGATCCAAAGATTTGTGGCTTAGTGTGTTCAAAAGATTTCGCTTTCATTTTTACTGCTTGCCCTTTTTCTCACACTTAGCTTCATGTGCAGATCTATTCCACTCCCAACAAGTTTTTGAAACTTAGCACTTAAGAGGTAAGGGGTTGATTCTTTATACATAGAATTGCAAAGAAACAATGGGATTAAAGTCTTTCTCTCAACTCTGCATGTTGACATTTTTGTTGTGAAGAAGAGGCATGTGATCTTTGCAGACACGAATTCCTAGTTTTGAGAACTGTAAAACCAAGCATCTGTGAAAATATCTTTTAAATAGAAAAATGGCCCAACAATCTTACAGAAACCTCTGGAAGAGTTTGACATTGTGAATGGATTAATGGAATTCATTTATCATTTTATCTTTAAAAAATCATTTTTAAAATCATTGATTTTTATCCACCCTGGTGCTGAGAGCTGAGGCCTTTCTTCCATGCATTTCCCCTAAATCTCAATCCCTTTCACACACTCCCTGAAACTGCTGTTATTCCCACAGTGGAAAACATGCTAAGAATAGCTTCAGGGGGTGATTTGTTGAGGGGGGGCATTGAAACACCCTCCTCCAGTGCCACTGATTTGATGAAATCTGGAGGCTTCATATCCTTAGTTTTTTGTAGGCTTAAAAAAAGTGTCAGAAGATTACCGGGTTATAGATCTCTCCTAGGTCTGGTCTGTTTTCCTCCTGAGAAGAAACATCATAATCTGAGCTGCATCTTTTGGGTGCAAAGAAGTGGGAGTTGCTAGAGAAGGCTAGTCCCGTATTTCTGGATATTAGCTCCCAAAGGAAACTAGGAAGAGTGTGTGCGCGTGTGTGAATTTATTGAGTGAAATAAAGCTTTGGTAGAGGCAGAGGGGATAGCAGCTCCCAAAGGAAAAAAGAAAGAACTGAGCCAATGTGAGGTATGGGGTTTTTATTTTTTATTTTTTTTAATGGGTAAGCTCTACCTTTTCTACTGTTCTGTGCAGGTTTGTGTACATTTGCATCAGGAGTCAGTGTTTGCTGTTCTTAATCATTGGTGTCTTGGAGAGCTCATTAATGGAGACCTGTTTCCATGACAATGTGACCCCTAACATTGTTCTGATCATCATTCTGCTTAGGCTAGGTATTTATAGGCACACCATGAATGGGCTACCATTATTATTTGGCTTAAAAGTAACACACATCTTGTGCTGGTCTCGTCAAAGCATCAATTTTTTTGCTATTGGTGCTTGAAGAAGAAAAGTGATAGAACCCCTAGCATCAAATAGTGCATACATTTTTATTTTAATAGGTTCAATAGGAATGTGTTACTAGCAAAATTGTGTAGACTTGAGAAGAGAGATTTTACAGGTCATGGTTATGTTTTTCATTTGTTAAGGGGCATAGTCCTAGACAACAATAGGATAGGTTGCAGTCAGAGCTCCAACCTTGGAAATGTTTTTTTTTTAAATCAGACACACCACCCTTCCTTTGCCCTCACAGCTGGCATGGCTCTTTCCTCCATGCCAGTTGTGTCTCCAAAGCTATGACTGCCATTTTGGAGTTGATGTGGAGGGGGGGGGGTTCTTGTGGGTAGGAAGGGGAGGAGTTAAGCTTTGATGCAATGTGAGGAATTTAGACATGGCCTCAGGCCATCTTTGTCTTTTGCTAAGTGGGAAAATAAGTAGTCAAGCTTTACCTCCTCCCACACTTGGCTGGTTGCCTGTAAACCTTCAAGCTTGGAAAGTTACTGGCAGCCACATTGGATGACACCCTAAGTCACTAAAATTTAACTGCATACACCATAATAAAGTCACCAGTCTCTAGGGTGCCCCAGGACTTTTCATTAAAACATAGATGTATACTGGAATCCAAGAATCCATATACAGTGGTACCTCTGGTCACGAATGCCTCAGTTCACGACCAAATCGGGTTGCGAACAGAAATTTCATTAAAAATTTGCCCCAGGCCACGAACTCTGCATCGGGTGACGATCGCGACCACGGTCATCCTTGGGGGTGGGGGGAATGGCCACGTTCATACTGGGGGGGGGGAAGATGACTGTGATTGCACCTGTGTTCCCTGCCCGAGTGTGTCCATGCCCGCGCCCACCTCCCCACAAGCGCACCTGCACCCGCCCCCCCTCGTGCCCGCCTCCCCCCCAGTGTGCCCAAGATCGCGCCTGTCTCCCCCCACCCCCTGCACGATCACTGGGGGGGGGGGGATGGCCACGATCTTTGATGTTCATTGTCACTTTGCTTCACATTTTTGTGAGTAAAGAAAATAGTTACAGAATGGATTAACCTTATTTACATTGACCCTTATGGGGAAATTTGACTTTGGTCATGACCAGAGTCCTGGAATGGATTAAGTTCATGAGTCAAGGTACCACTGAATTAGCAGGCACACTTGTTTATATGTACAAAAATTCCTTTACCTTTTGAGGCTTTGAAAACTGATCTTCAGGCTGGATGTTTAACTAAATAAGAGCAGGGGAGAGAGAAAGATGTTTGGGGCATTAGTTACTCACTGCTTTATGACACTTTAGTTGATGATTTTTACAGGCATTTACCATTGCTTCTGCATTTTCTAGTACTGTGGTCAAGTCACTGAACTAGAAATAAAGAGTTGCTCACCAAGATTTCACATGTTGCCTCAAAGAATGCTTTTGAGCCTTTCCCCTGCCATTGATGTGCATGTGTGAAAGAAATGCAGTCCTAAATATATCTCTTATCAGGTTTTTAAGCTGATGAAAATCCCCCTGCAGGAAGAGGGATATGGAGTACAAGTTCAGATTTACTCTGATTTCTTGTATCATCTGTGAACAAATGTGTTCTGTCAGAAGTCCACCTTTTAGTCCTTCATTAGCCATTTTTCCATACAGCCGTATCCATTTGCGACTGGAGCATAAGGACCCTTCTTTGTTCTCCAGTGAAGCTGAATGCTTTGCCTTCACCTTCCCTTCTCTGGGAAGCTAAAAGGAAAGTTCCCTGTGGGAGTGCAGCAGTAGGGCAGTATGGATCAAGGTCTATCGGAGGCAGGTGAGGGAGTATCTTCTCCTAAACTACTTGGATGCAAAGCATAATTTCTGCATGACAGTCACGAGCACTAACAGAAGAACGGGGAGAGTCCTGAGCTATTTTAAAGTGATTTCAAAATGCATGCATCATTTTACCACAAGCATGCTTGGTAGCTGAGTAGTATGGTGCATTTGCTTACATCTTTAGATGTGCCTTCATTGTGACAAAAGGGTGCTTTCAGACCAGCATCTCTCACTGTGTGCCTTGATAGTTAAGGCATGAGAGTACATAAAGGAATTGGACCATAGCTTGCCAGCAGAAATTACTTAAGAAAGCATATCTGGATGGCCCAAGGCCCCTCTAGGTTCTTTCCAATAATGGATAATTGAAAATGTACAAACAGAGCAATGACCACTCCCAGCATCTGGTGTGCAGAGGTGTCCTTTTCTGAATTAATGTGTCTTTGAAATACCATTATGTGTTCTGTATTACAACTAGGATCACTGGCTGGGGAATTCTGGAAGTTGTAGGACTTTTTTTTTCATCCTGAACATGCACAGGATAGTCCCTTAAATAGGAAAGTTGGACTTTCTCTCCATCCATCTGTTCATCTATCTGTCTTGCTTGCTTGTCTGCTTACTTTCCTGCCTTTTTACATTGCTGCTGTGTCTTTATAATAAGCAGCTTGACAAATGCCCTATGAATTTCCCTGCTGGAGAATGCTTTACCTGTTTGATTTTGGTGTGCAGATGACAAATGTAATAACCCTATAGCAGTAGTCCAGCTAGCATCTGTGGTATCAGTTTTGCACTGATAATTTAATCTGCTGCTGACTAGTACAGTTTGTTTTGCTCCTTTTTGAGATTAGGGCATGGGTCCTCAAACTAAGGCCCGTGGGCTGGATCCAGCCCGCCATGCCCATTTAACCAGCCCGCCCCACAGGTTTTGCCCTCACCAAGTGCACAAGGGTGCGCAGCTTGCTCGCAAGGAGGTTGTTTTGGACTCACTCGGAGAAAACGATCTCCTCGTGAACAAATCAGTGCCTCAACCCATGTGCCCCCACACCCCCTCACCAGCCCGCACTCCCCTGCTGGCACTGCCTTGGTGGCCCGCGCCCATCGCTGGCACCTGTCAACTGGCCCCCTGTAGAAAAAGTTTGAGAACTCCTGGGTTAGGGAATTATTTTTGCCACAAGATTGGGTTCATACAACCAATCAGTCAGGTTAATATGCAGGTATAAAGCAACCTGAGACCCTCCAGAAATTCCTACAACTTCCATGCTTGCTAGGGCTGATGGGAGTTGCTCCCAAACAAGACTCCATGGCAGTATGTGAGCTGTGATTGGTGATAATGCCCCACTTCCAGCTCTCTCACATGCATTTCTTTTCTTTTTCTTCTTTTGCATTTTGAGTAATATGTAGCTACAGATAGAAGAACTGAAGGACAAATGTGAATTTCAAATGAATTTGAAAAATTTACTAGCCTCCAAACATTTTTCACAACTAACTTGCATGCATACATTTATCCTTTATGGTATGCTGTGATTCTGATACAAATAACCTTGCATCCTATTTATTCTCTTCCAATCTATAAAAAGCTCCCTACTTAGTTCCCTGGAAGAGATTATGATTCACCACAGGTGAATGACTATTTACAAGTCTCAAGGGAGCACTGCATCCACTGGAATGTATGATCTATTTAAAAATTGTGTCTTCTCTGCTTTCTATAATTCTTCTCCCCTGTACAACAGGGATGTCATGGACTGGACATTTTGGAGGGCTTTTCATTCATGGCATCAATATAAGTCAGAGACAACTTGACAGCTATAACAAATACCTGAAACTCTGAAGTGCCCTTTAGTCTTGAAAAAGTATGCCAGAATAAATTAGTTCATCTTTACTCTTTCACAAGACCTTATGCATTGTTTTGTTTTGGCTGCAATGTGCTAACCACTGGAAATTGCCTTGCATGTAACCAGTGCTTTTTTTGTAAAAAAAAAAAAAAAAAGTGCCAGAACTCACGTCTTGGGGCCACACTTTTACACAATGGTTGCCGCTGGCAGTAAGCACTCAGCGCGTGACCACACGACCGATCCCAAGCCAAGCAGCGACCTCACAATCAGCAAGCGCCAACAATCAGCGCAGACACACAAGCAGCCCACAGGCACTATATGTTAATGATTTTTGCTGCCCTTCCTGCTACACCCAACTGGGCGATTCACAATCACTTGGAAAAATCCATCAAAAAAAGGTGCCGGAACAGTGTTCCGGTGTGTTCTATGACAAAAAAAGCCCTGCATGTAACATTAATGCAACATTCAAACATACATACAAATGTCAGGCTAGAGGCTCAAAAATAATTTACATATCATCTGTGAAAATGCTCTTAGACAATCACTTTACAGAGAACATAATGCTTTTGGTTTGTCTAGCAGTCAACATCTTGTCAGCCACTCGAAAAGAGTCAAAGTTAATCAAGCTTGAGTGGGCTCAAGAGTTGTAGCATTAGTGGAACTTGCAATAATAGCAGCACTTAAAGAAAAAAATTATTTTGGATTTCTATATGGAACAAATTTGCTAATGAAACTATTAGACAAGTTAGCATAAAGGCTTGTTATTTGCACAGAATTACTTTTCAGAACATTATTGCATTCAAATATAAAACCAATTAAAATGTTAATATGCATTACAAAAGATAGTTGGCTTTCAGATAGGAGTAAAAAAATCTTTCCTTTTAGCAAAAGGAAAATGATGAAAAATGATGCTCACATCCTGTAAGTGTTTTTGCTACGCCTTCTTACTCCTTTGGATAAAAAGTGATCAGCCAAATCTTGGATTGAACTCCATGACCTGCTGACCTTTTTAACTAAGAATATAATGCCTGAATTTGTTCATTTTTCTCCTCCCTCTCAATTCATTTTTCCTTTTGTGTCATGACTTTTAGATGGTAAGACTGTGGACAGAGACTGTGTCATTTTTAATCTTTGTAAGCAGCTTTTTTGGCTGACGAGTGGAGTAAAATGCTTTAAAGAATATTAATAGAATGTAATAGAATGTCCAACTCTGTGCATCCACAATCAGGCCCTTTGCTGCTGCTTTGTTCTTCCCTCCTTCAAGTGAGGAAGCCACTGATTGTTATAGCTTCCTGTCATGTGCACGCCAGGGTTTGTTGTTAATGGTTTGTTTAAGTGCCATTAATCATAGTTCCCAGTTTTCACATAGCAGGAAACTATGATTAATTGTGACTTTCTAGCTTGTTTGCTGCTTGTGAGAAGGGAGGAGTGAAGCAAGTGCAAAGCAGCTTTGTGGGGAGGCACAGAGTTTGCACTGACCCAAAGATTGGTAAGCCAGGGTTTGATCTAGGAAATGTGGCTACTCTCTGACCTTCTGAGAGGTCACACTAGGCATGCTTCATTCACTGACTGTCGTTGGATTTGAGAGGGAATGCTTTCCACCCAAGATGAAATGCCATAACTATTCTTTGTCCATAACATTCCAGATGGAGTTTAATTTGCAGTCATGCTACCCATGAATGATAACCTAAATTAAACCTCTTGATGTAAATAGTTATGTCACATATTTAGGTGCACATTTAGGTGCACAGCTATTTAGGTGCACATAACATGTTGTGCCCTTGTGGAGACTTTTTTTGGAAATCATCCCATTAGTAAGAAGGATTCCATTTAATCCTTCTAAGGACATTCCTAGTGGTACAGTTGCATAGATAACCTGCATCCCTAGCCCATTTTACTGTAACCCCTTGAGCTGCATATTCAGATTAGGTTGAAATTTTTTATTTAAATAAAAACATACTACAAAAACATATTCAGATTAGGGCTGTCAATCAAGCAAAGCATTCTTAGTTGATCATTTTCCTTTCAATTAATTACATTTTTTGCATCCCCTGATATAGGTGATTACTCATCTGAAGAAAGTACATCAGTTACCATGTAATGGGAGTTGCTATTCATTTGTTCCTGCAAGAGGTGATTAATAGCAGCAGAACTGAACTAGACTCAAAAACAGGCAGGTGTGCTTCTGATCCTTCTGATGTTCCACAGGCTTGATCTTATCAGTGAAAATTGCCACTTGCCCAGTCTTCAGAAAATGTCTGGAAAGTTGCTAATAAGGCATACCTGGTCCCTGTGGCCCAGGGGCTCATGATTCTTGGCTAGGGAACATACACATGTACAGATGCTGTAGCTTACATGTGTTCCTTTGCATGCTGTTGGGTGTGTCCAGTTATGAGGCCACCTGTGTGGCTTACAGTGAGCCCCTACAGTTTGCTAGTGCTGCTGAAATGGGTGGAGATGTCCTAGTGGTTACCCATGTGTTCTAGTTTATTTCAGCCCCAATAGGCCATGTATTCTTCCGCTTTCCATGTATCCCTCAAGTTTTTCCACATGGGAAGCACTTGGAACTGTCAGGAGCTCAGCTTCCCTGTACTCTCTTTCAGAGCAACAGACTTTTCTTTGGGAAGAGCTCTGTATTCCAAATGTGCATTCAGCAAACTATAGCCAGTGAAGAAAGAGTCTCTGTATATTCATGGAGTGGTTCATTGAACCCAAACTAGAAATTACTTGTGAGAATCCTTCTTTTGAGTAATCCTGTGCCCTATGCCTCCCAGAGTGTCCTTCTGGAACCAGGCAAGCTAGCTGGCTAGCCCTTCTATGGGGTCACAGATCATGCTGGGCTTGTCTGGCTTCTGGGGTTCCTGTTCCAGGCATTTGCAGACTGGCTGTTCCCAGGGTCTGCCTGAACACCTGGAGGTGGTGGCCTTGAGATAAGCCTCTGCATCTCTATGTCTGGGACCCCCATTTTCCAGGTGTCCTTCTCCCCATCCAAAAAGTCTGTGACACCCTGGCTTTGAAAAAACCCACCAAGAACAACTGCCTCTTTCTTTCTTTCTTTCTTTCTTTCTTTCTTTCTTTCTTTCTTTCTTTCTTTCATTCATTCATTCATTCATTCATTCATTCATTCATTTAAAATATTTATATGCCATCCTGTCACAAAAAGCCTCAGGACAGCTTACAACATAAAATATAACATAAATACATTCCCAACCCACACTGGCTGCAGTTAAACACATAGAAAAGACAATATTAAAACTTATTCTTAATAGGAACCTCTCAGCTTAGCAGGATTATCCCAGACTGTTAAAACAGGGGTACAGGCATATACTATGATGTCATCCACATACTTTGATTTTTTTTTAAACTCCAAATTGGCGCCTTATAGATATTTTGGATTTCTCTCTGTATTCACTAATCTTGCTTCTGTTTTCATAGAAGCCGAATCTTTACTGAAGCATTTTCTTACTGTTATCCTTTAGTGGTTTTGCTTAGTTTTTTGGTTCTAGCAAATTGGGCCCTGCTTGTCCTGAATGAATCAGTTTGGCTCTCTCTGCATGAGATTCAAAGAAGGCATGTACCAGCTGCACTCCATGGAGAATTCTGAAAGCTTCTCCAAAGGCAGGCTCTGTTGTTTATCTCTGCTTATTTTCTTTCTCCTTTATTTTCCCTGCTTCCTCTCCCCAGCCCTAGGGAAAATTAGCTGCTAAAGAGGACAGGAGACGAACCGAAATAAACAACTCTGCTTCTTTCTATGGAAGCTTTCAGAATTCTTGACAGAGGGAACTTGGGGGCAGATGACTTTTTGCACTGTTAGCTTAATGAGTAACAAATCATTTGCATATTTTCTTTGAGCCACTTCACAAGTTAGATTTTTAAAATGTGTATAAGCATATGAGCATGTGCTGAGAAATGTGTATTACACAAATGCCATTGATAAGAGGTCACTTCCCTGCAGCTCTCTGTTGAATGTGTATGTATCCTGGCAAACCTGGATTACTCTCATCTAATTGGCCTATTAGCATGTAAAGGTGGCAAATCATGGGTTGATTAACCTACAGTTTGCCAGGTCACATGCTGCATGTGAACCACTTTCAATTTGAATACGTAACTTCCAAATAGCCCAGTCATAGGTGTTTCTATGAGATGCATTTTGGGTTGTTCATGGGATCCAAATAATAATTATTAAAAACTCATTATTAGAATAGTTTTAAATTTTTGCTTTTTCTATTAAATTGCAGTATTAAAATAAATTAATAGATATTATGATGGAGTTGTTTTAATATTGAAACCCAAACCAATTCATTACATCCACCGCATTTTCTTCAAAGTTCTTGCACTTAAGGCAGTTCTGTCACTGGTCCAAAATATGCATTCAGGCCCCTTTTTGATGTATTTGATTTTTGTATGGTGTGGTCCTATTCATACTTATTTGGAAATAAATCTCAGCTGGGTCCAGCAGACTTCATTTCCAAATAAGCATGTCAGAAAACCTCCCATGATTAAGTAGTATCTCAGGTCAGAACTTTTTTACTAATGTCCATTATTTGAATCATTATATGTATGATCCTACCCAGCTAATTATTGCTAGTCTTATTAAAACCTCTTGACTTTCCTTGAGGTTTCTCTTATAATTTGCCCAAACTTTAGTCAAAATCCATGGCAAATTTAAAAGCTGAACCACAAAATACATGCAACTGAAAATAATAGTCCACAAACGTAATACACAAAGAATTTGGGCAAGGGGGTACAGTTGCATGCCCGTGCATGCACAGACAAGGAGACAGTTGTGTGTGTGTGCATGCATCCCTTCATGCACGCTTACCCTTCACTTGCTTTCTACTTATAATGTCTCCCCTTAGTCTGCATTTCCACCAATGAAAACAGCAAGCCTATTTCTTCTCCCTCATCTCCAGAGTCCATCTCATAATGTACATGCAACATGTCATCTGGCTTTCTCCATTAGAGAGAAGAACCTATTTGGAACTCTTACATTTTTCCTAGATTGTGCAGCTGACAGTATCCTAAACTGGGGGCAGGGGAGGTGGATTGTTCCCCCTTAAAGCTGGTAATCTGTCTCTCCACTTCACTGTAAAATGTGTTTCCTGTGACCCATGCATGAAGGTTAAACAATCCTGATTAAAATGTAAATATAAAAATATCTGTGATGGCCCTGTTGTGGCCCCATCAGACAGGTTCTGCTCGTGTTCGAAGTGCTGCATCAGTACTCGATATTAAAACTTGTATGAAAACCAGAGACAAGTTATGTGTTGCCTGGATTAAATTGCCAAGTTATTAGAAAGAAAACAAACTCAATCAAGAAAGCCATCTGTTCTGTGTGATTTTCTGTAATTCCTTTTCAGAGTGTAAATGTTATTGATGTTTTTAATCTAAATGTCATATTGCTATTGGCAACAATAGCAGGAATACATTGTAGCTGCATGGTTTTGCTTATCCCATCCCCACAGTGGGTACAACAGCCTGTTGGAAATCGGAAGAATTATGGATGTTGACTGCTTCCCAAAATGAAAGCTTTCTTAGGATAACCACCCTGGCGTGGCTATGAGCCTGTGTGTGTTGAAACAGCTTCTGGATCCGAAACTGGGTGTGCAAACAGGAGTCCTGGGCATGGGCCTTACCAAGCTGCTCTGGCTGCATGGTCATTATCATATCTCAGCCTTCTTTGGTCTGGTGCCTTCCAGATATTTGCGCTTCAGCTTGTATCCGTCCCAGCCACCTAAGCTGGGTCAGGAAACCCGAGAGTGTTGTCTAAAACATCTGGAGGCCACCAGGTTGGGGAAGACTGTCGTAGCTGGATAGTTTCCAGTAGTGCCTCAATCTCAACTTTGTTTGCTTGGTACACCACATGTAGCGGCTGCCTTACTCTTATTCACTGGATTTGGGGTTCTTATACAGAACAAAAAAGGGTACTATAAAAGACAGAGCTAACAATGACTCATTGTTGATAGGTGGATTCCTGCTTGCTTCAGTTTGGACCACAGGGGGGATGGAGCTATGAGGATGCATTGCCCCTGAGAGCTGATGAGTCAGGACGCTGGCCTTAGGGAAGTTTCTGAGTTGCTTTACCAGTTAACTTCATAAAGCCCTTGGAGCACATGGATTATGGAGATATAAGTCCATGGACATAAAAACTCCTAGATGCCCTTTTCTGTTGAGCCAAAATTCTAGCATCTTAGAGAGCAGTTGAAGTAAGGCAGCTGGGAATGACAGCGTGAGGGCAAGAGGAGGAAAACCATAATGAATTGAGTGAACATGGAAACTAAAGCTCTTTTTCACAGCAGAGATGATGGCGAAGGGATCATTCTTCTCTGTCAGCTTTATATCCACACAGAATTATTCAGCAGTCATTTTTGATGAGGGAATTGTGCAACCTGTCCCTCATTGGATTGGATTCTTAGAACTCCTAGAGAATATTGTGATCATTCTATGAAAAAAGCCCTACATCCATCCATTCATCATCATCATGACACACTGAATATTAAGTTCAGTCTTCCCCAACCTCTAGACATTCTGGACTGCAATTCCCATCAGCCCCAACAAGGAAAGCTGAAGGATATTTTAAGTGGAAAAGTTTCTGCATGAAACTAATTGGAATAGACAGAACTGAGCTAGAGGGACCATATATATGGCAGCTTCCTATGTTGTATCATTTTCATTGTCTCTCTCATACTAAAACAGCCACAACCTGTTGAATTAGGCAGCAAATTCTGCCCTTTGGTCTGATTTACAACTAATCAGCAAGTTCTGACAGGTGACTGAATGTAATCAGCTATAAACATTCTCCTGCAAGCTAAATTTGAGCAGTGCTTTCGTTACATTAACATAGCCATACAGTTTGAATTAAGCTGAGAGAGCTAGAGAGAGAGCTGCATTAAGGTTTTTACTGCATTTGATTTCATTATTTCCCTCCCTCTTTAATGCTGAAAAATATTACTCAACAGTGTGGCTGTTTCTGTGCCTTTCTAAATTAACACTCTAGCTCTGCATTTCTGTCAATGGGCCTTATTTTCCCACCCACTACTGTGTGTTTTATAGAAATATTTAACCCTCAAAACTTTTTTTAAGAGAAATGTTCTAATCTGAAATAAGGCCAAATAAGCCACAATTATGGAAACAGTTCTATAGGTTACCTAGCTTACACCCCTAGCTGGGGGCAGGAAAAGAAGCTGAGGGACTGCAGATCTATGTCCTTTCTTCTCACAGCCTTTACCACCTGACCCACCAGCTCATCCCCTTTGCTTCTCTGGAAATCGGGGGTGGGGGGATCTGAGTGCGGGGAAAGCTTTCAGGGGGAAATCTGAGTGGGGATCCCTACTCATTGTAGCTGTGTCTGTGCCTCTGGCTGGGGAAACCAGAAGTCTTTCTCCAGGAATACAGGATGACTGCTCTCTGAGCCATACTGTGGTGTGCCTTTTCAATGAGGAAGGAGTGTTGCACAGTGACTTGAAGTTAAACTACTTGAAGTTAGAATCTGCTCTTATGGGTTTTGTGTTTTGCAACTTTACAGACTGCCCTAATTGGTCTGTAAAGACCATGTAGAAATCCTATCAATAAATGCATCCCATGTGAAATAAGCACTCAAGATCATTTGTTCTGTTAAAAGGTTACTGTTGGATCAGGTATGTGTGCTGTATTTGCAGTGGTCGCTTCCTACCTTCCCATTCTGAATTCTGTTTCAGACACTTTTTTGCATTTTTAGCACCAGAATTGGAAGGGTGCTAAAAATTGGAAGCACTGGCATACCAGGGAGCCAGTGTGGTGCAGTCTCTAATGACCGGGACTGGGATTTGGGAGTTCCCAGTTCTAGTTCCCACTTAGCCATGAAGCTCACTGGGTAGCTTTGTGCAATTCTGTAGATACTTTAAAAATGTATCACATGCTCAGTTCTAATTTCCTGCCTGTATTGAGTTCATGTTTTCATCTAGATATAAAGCTTATGTCGCTGAAAAACATATACAAAAAAATGATACAATAACTTTGAAAATGAAAGCATGACAGTGCAATTAATTAGCTGGTTTCTAAAGACCAGTGGAGATGGACACCCCCATCAGCCCCCAGTACAACTAGAAAGAAGGGCATAGAGCCCTGGCAGAGCCCTTGCAACACTTCTTGTATGGGCCCCATTTAGTTTGGGAGGGCTTCCGTAGGAGAATTTATTTGGGGAACGTGCCATTGCTGTCTTTGGATTTACATTGCTCTCCAGCTCAGCAAGCCCAACATTATTTCTTTGTTTGGAATGTTGAGGCCCTCTTGTTTCTGGCCCAGCCCTTGGGGCTCGCTCAGGATGCCTTTTGCCTTAAGTATCCTGCTATGAAGATCAAAGGCCCAAGATCCTGTTGTGCAGTTTAGGCTACACATAGGTGTTCTTTCTCTCCCCACCCCAGCTTACATTTCATGCTTAATGGCCTGGTTTGAATAAAGCAAGAAACCATTGTGGGTGAATTTTCCTGTGTGACTTCCTGGTGTGGCAAGAGCCACTATTTTGAATATTTGAGCTGCAGCAGGGGCATGCTGTTGGTAGATTTGAATTGGCCAGCAAACCACCCACAACCTCCCAAAAGCCTATGTGTTCTGGGTGGCTTGTCAATCACCCACCCTCACATGTTCACTACAGGATGCCTCTACCATGGCTTAAATATTAAAAATGGCAGCTGGCACCACAACAAAGAGTGTTGAAGGGAAATCAGGAGCCATGGCACTGTGACACTGGTCTTTGTTGGTGGTGAAGATGTCCAGGAAGACTCTCAGCACTGCCATGGGCCTTACAGTCTGTAGCTAGAATCTGATCAGAGAGGACTGGAAGGGTCTGGACAAATTCAGCCTGTGGATTCAGAATCCCTGTGAGCTGCATGTATGTGATCACTGTAGACTTTCTGTCGAGCCTGTGATCCATTTAGGGTCCTGAAGTGCCACTGAAAGTTTTGAGGCTGGACTAAACCCCAGCATTTAGTTTCTGGAACTATTAAATTTCTGATGGCTTGGGATGGCACATGCCAAGAATCTTTCGAGCCCTTGCCCTGTACTTTGAGCTGTAGTGGGGAAACTGAGTTGTGTGAAACTCTGATAGGTCTACAGTTATTAGCTTGGACTGTTGTGGAATACCCAGTGCAGCCTATAGCTGCTGTCAACAGCTATACAATTCTGAAGACAGTAACCATTAAGTTTTTACTTTGTGATTTGCTACATTAGAAGAAATTCACTGATTTGGTGTGTTTTGTGCCCCACTGACTGCGCTTGAATGCCACAGCAGAGTGTTGAGCCTAGATCAGTGGTGGCAAACCTTTTAGAGACCAAGTGCCCAAACTCCAACCCAGAACCCACTTATTTATCACAAAGTGCCAACACTGCAATAAAACCTGAATACTGAGGTTTCAGTTTAGAAAAAAACAACTCATACATTAACATCTTTTGTCTTAAAAGAAAAACACAATAACAGAGAGAAGGAGCCATGTTCACATTCAGCGCCCACAAGTCGGGGTATGCCGGGCTTGCTTGCGCCCAGGCGTGCGCAATCCCTCCCTCCTTGCCCCCAGACCAGCCACCGGGAATGCGGTGCTTGAAAGTTTACTGGAGGGGTGGAATGGGGAGGTGGGGGAGAGACCGAAACTAAAGACGAGAGGCTATCGCTAATCCCTTCCATGTTTCCCTTGGGATGTTCCTCAAGGCGCCCCCATGGCATTGCCAAGCCTTGGCGAGTGGGGTTGGGTGGGGAGGGGGGTCCTCGCCATGCGCCCACTCCTCTCACTTTGCAGCAGTTCCAGGCTCCACTTTTCCTCATTTTGGCCTTCCTCCCCAGGAAGCACCATATCGATCCCGGGCTCCGTCTCTCTCTCCTCCTCCTCCTTGCTCCAGCTGCTGCTGCTGCTGCTCCGCCTCCTCGACCCCATCGCTCGCTCCCTTAGCCCAGCTTCCCCCACGGCCGCCAGTGTGGGAGCCTGTCCCAGAAGCGAGTGCGTGGGCAGGTGGGTGCGCAGCTGCCTGGCTGCACCTACGGCTACCAAGTCAGCAGGGTCCTACCACTGCACTAGGAGGGCAGCTTGAGCAGCCGCTCACATGCTGCAGGCCGGGAGGAGGAGGAGACAGGAAGAAGGCACCACCGCCAGCGCTCGGCCCGCCCAGTTCCTTCCTGGCGCACCCACCGCGGCTGTTGTGCCTGCCTCTAGCCATCTGTTTGACACCGCCTCTTGCAGCAAATCGTGGCTAATAAGTGATGTTGTCACCTGGCACCGTTACCCTTTCCGAATATGTGCATGGCTGCTGGGGGGATGCTGGGGTGACTTGGCTCACGTGCCAACAGAGAGGGCTCTGTGTGCCCGCTGGGGCACGTGTGCCATAGGTTTGCCATCACTGGCCTAGATGCTTCTGTGCTGGGTCCAAGGGAAAGACAGGTGCCATGGGATACTGCAGAGAGGGCTCTTTCTGCCAGGAGGACCAATCCTTGCTTTCTGGCAGTTGTGCTGCATCAAAGTGCTGGCTGCTTTGTCCAGAGTGAGGCCCTCCGTAGTTTACTCTCTGAGCTTTTCCAGAATATCTTTTTCCAGTGTGTCTTTTCCAGGAGTCAGAATCTTCCCTCTCAATAATCACCACATACCAGTTCATAGGAGCCTAATCCAGAGTCCAAATTAAATTTTCAGGCATCCTGGTTGTGATCTGCTTTTCAGAATCATCTGGATTTGCTCATCCTGAGACCAACAAATCCCCAAACCTTTTAAAAATGTGCTCAGTACATTCCTTGCTGAATTGTTGCTGGGCTTCTTTTGTGGATTTGTTTCTTACAAAGCCCAAGTTTTTATTAGCTCTTCTGACCTTTTTTTGTAGAGTCATTCCATCTTTGGAAGTAGGAATTTATTGTGCCCTTTCAGGTGTGTGCTGATATTTTTGTGATGCTTTGTAGTGGATTTATGTTCTTATTGTGAGTTTTATGAAAAAAGAAAACCAATATTGTATTTGATATCAAAGAATAACATGGTAGGTACACAAATTACATGTAGAGTATTTGTGCAAAAGCACAATATGTATAATAGCAAAGAACTGGAATGAAAATTGTGAGTTTCAATTAAGTGAATGGTATAAGGGACATTGGAATATAGCCATTAATGACAAGTTAACATATTAAGGTGAAAAAAGGGATGGGGAAGGGGTCATCCTGAGAGAAGAGAAGTGGAGGAGGAGGGGTGGGTGTGTGTGTGTGTGTGTGTGTGTGTGGAAATAAATATCTTGTAGCCAAAGGCTCCATTGTGGAGGTACCCCTTTTATGTTTAGTATTAAATTAGTATCTTTACTATATTAGTATATTAGTACTATTAATTAGTATCTTTGATTAATATGAGTCAATTTATTTGTATTGTATTATTCCTTTTTGAAATTGTTGTTATTGATGTATTATGGTATGGTATTAAGTTAGTTAATAAAAATGTTTTAAAAAACACAATATTCAATATTGTAGCTAGCTGTAACATTATCAATATCTAGCTTCTGCACTATCACATATTATTTATTGCTTTAGCAATTCATGGATTGCCCCACTTGGCGTATAGCCCAGACATGTCCTAAATAAATGTCCTGGCTTGTATGACATGAATCTTGGTCATCAGCCTCGGTTTGTGAAGGGTCAGTTTGAAAAGCTTCAAAGTACAGGGGAAGCAGGAAATGCAGTTTTGTGGAAAGTTGCATGAGCAAGGGCATGAACTAGAGGCAAGAAAGCAACTAGAGGCAAGAAAGGTTCAGCCGGGATGAGCAACAGGAAAGAAGAAACAGGAAGTGATCTTCTCTATTACATCTGAAGCCCACTTGTGTGGGCTTGAAATTGCTTCAAGTTCTGTGAATTTGCTTGTCAGCCGGAAATGGCAGGTGCATGAAGAGTTCAGGGTTAGAACTAGGATTATTAATCCTTTCTTTCCACACTTTCAGTTCCAGTGAAAATTGCCACTTCCTCCTTGATACCCGGCTTGGCAGTGAAGCTTCCATTACAACCATTTGGAAGCATTTGGAGTAGAGATTCTCCTTGGAAGAACAGCAGGAAGAGGTTATTCCTTTGTGTGCCATGGTCTTGATTGTGCCCCTTGATTGTGACCCTCTTAATTTCTTGTTAATAAATGATTCAGCCATCAGTTAATATTCTGTGCCCCCTGAGCATTTATAAATAATTACTCTACCATAATCAGATGTACAATACATCTCACTACAAAGAGAAGACCAGGCAACCTAAGTACCTGCTTAGTCTCCTATCTGGGTGCTACTAACATGGACAGGTATACTACTCCAGCGGAGTTAGACCCTAAGCTAGGCAAACACAGGGATGAATCCAATAGCCAAGTCAATCAAGCAGGCAAATAATCAAACATAGAAGTGTCAGTCCAGAATGGAATCAAAGCAGAACATGGACAATTAAGTAAGACCTGAAGTGCAGACAAGGGTCAACATGTGAGCGACTACTAAAGTGGAAACTAAGTTAAAAAAGAAGAGTGAAGTGGGAGTCCAGAGGTTAATAACATGGAGCCAGGGCAGGACATTGGGAGTGAAGGTAAAATATTGTTCCAGCAATGGCCAGACTGAAATTGAAGGCTTATGTAGCCCAGGGCACAGCTAGGGATCATTGCACACCCTTTGGCAAAAGTCCTACTTGAAGGCCTAGTTCACGAGAAGCATGTGTTCCTGAGGATCAGGTTGAGTTCCTGAGGTACATATTTTACCTACATATGGCAGCCTGAGTTCTCCACCTTCTAATATGCTCAAGGCCTTGCTGAGAACTTGGCTTCCTCTTCTGGGGTTCTGCTAATGTTAGGGGTCCCTCAGAGAGTGTTTGCCAGGCTGAACTTTTCATTCAGGAAGTCATCCCTGCTACTGTTGATGTTAGACATGGCAACAGGCCATTTCAGTGCCCCTCCCAGCTCTCCCTTAGGGCACTTTATTTTAAAAACTGATTTGTACTGAAAAACCCTTCACATAAAGGAAGCCTTCAAATAGAGGAATATCATCAGTAAAATAGGACACTCTGGGAGAGATGTGGATATACTTGTACTTAATCCCAGCTAAGTTCTATGATTTGTTTTCTCCACTGATGTTTAGAGTCAGTTCTTTGTTTTACCTGGGGTTCATTTTAAAATAGCTCTGTCTGAATCTTTAAGCAGCATATCCAGACAGTGAAATAATTCTTTTTACCCATTTTTGTATATCTTTGTGCCTTCCCTTCCTCCATTCACAGCAATACTGTTCTATTATAATCCTTTCTTCCATTCATTCAGTCTCAACATTCCACACCAGTGGGTTTTATGATGGGACTGTTTGACAGGGTATCACCCACTGGTGCTCATTTTTCATAATGTAGATAACAATCTTCATTTGATTTAAAACTACTCATTTTCATCAGGTAATCAGAAATCATAATTCAATCTAGCTTTCACAACCAATGGTGTTTATTTCATCAAATTGGCTAAATTACAGAAATAAATCACTGTGATGGCAAGTAATTAAGCATGTGAAGAGGTAAACGATGTCAGTTTAATGATTTTTGGACAGTCTGGTCTTGTATAGAAAGTAGGTTAGGAAATGTCTGTGATGGAGAGAAGGCAGCAGAACAGGCTTTGAGCCATTTGCTACAATTGTAGTCACTTAACCAGCTTTGTTGTAAATTATATGCAGGAGGAAAGATGGGAACACCACAAAACATAATGCAGCAAAATGTGTGTATACATATGCATACTTTGCCCAAGAAAAATTATGTATTCAGAAGTGCAAAAACGGCCAGTTGGAAGTTTATGAAGCTAGCAAGAGATCTAGTGATGTTTGATAGGGAACGGAGGCTGGCAGCCACACAACACAGCTTCCGCAAAAACAGGTCCTGCCAGACAAACCTTGTGGAATTCTACAACAAGGTTTCGAGGTGGCTAGATGGAGGGGATGCAGTGGATGTGGTTTACCTGGATTTCAGCACAGCCTTTGACAAAGTGCCCCATGATATCCCGGTTGAGAAACTGAGGAGTTTTGGGATACACCGAAGCACTGTCCAATGGATTAGGGCATGGTTGACTGACCAAAAGCAGAGGGTAACCATTAGTGGGGAATCATCAGGATGGTGGCCAGTGACAAGCAGGGTCCCCCAGGGCTCTGTCCTGGGGCCGATCCTATTTAATCTTTCCATCAACAACATGGAAGAAGGGGTGAACAGTCCACTGATCAAATTCACAGTCAATACTAAAACCGCGGCAGTGGCCACAACTGAGGAGCAGGTACTCCAGATCCAAAAGAATCTGGACAGACTATGGAAGTGGACAGGAGACAACAGGATGGCGTTCAATGTGGATAAATACAAGGTCTTGCACTTGGGGCATAGGAATGGGTGTCATAAGTACAGGTTAGGGGACAAGTGGCTGGAGAGCAGCATTTGTGAAAGGGATCTCGGGGTGCTGGTTGACTGCAGGCTAAACATGAGTCAGCAGTCAGCAGTGTGATGCGGTGGTCAAGAGGGCGAATGCCACCCTTGGTTGCATCACCAGAAGTGTGGCTTCTAGATCAAGAGAGATATTACTACCACTCTATACAACTCTGGTGCGCCCACAACTAGAGTATTGTGCTCAGTTTCGGGCCCCTTGTTACAGAAAGGATATAGCCAGGTTAGAGTCAGTGCAGCGTAGGGCCACAAGGTTGGTGGCTGGTTTGCAGGGGATGCCGTATGAGGCGAGACTGAGGGAACTGGGTCGCTTCAGCCTGAGGGGATCTGTTGGCGACATACAGGTATGTGAGGGAGTGTCACACGGAGGTGGGTAGAGACCTGTTCTCCCCTGCAGAGGAAGGCAGGATGCGCTCCAACAGAGCAAAGCTCAGGGAACCCAGGTTCAGTTTAGATGCCAGGAAGCACTTCCTGACAGGACCCTGAGGGTATGGAATGGGCTTCCATGGGAGGTGGTTGAGGTCCCATCGGTGAGGATGTTCAAAGATAGGCTGGACATGCACAAGGTGAGCATGTTGTGAGCGGAGCTGGCTGGAGCTGGGGGTCGGATGAGATGGCCCAGAAGACCCCTTCTGACTCGCTCTGTTTCTATGTTTCTAAATCAGATCCTAGTCTCATTTTTATTCAGACCTTTAGCACATTTTACACTGCTTGTAGGAAAAGGTTTTGCCCTTATAAGTTTGAGTTGTAAGAAAAAAAGTGGGAATGTTTGGAAGTGCTCAGTACCTTTCTGTAGTTTTTCAATGCTCTTGCAGGAGCATGCCATTAAAACAACCCTATTATTGGCACTGACAGGCATTTCAACATATTCAAGGGGCACTACAGTTTTAGCCTTACATTTTTGCTTTGTGGTTTTTATATAGAATGTTGAACAAGAGGTCTTCCATAACAGTAAAGAGAGCAATGTTGTGGTCTCCTAGACAATGTCATAGGATTCTTTGAATTCTTAGCTGCAAGGGCAAAAACGGAGGTCCAGTTGCAGAGGTGGAGATCTGTGCTCGGACTTTCCCTCCCACTGCCACAGTTGGTGCAGAAGAAGCCACACTGACTGTCTCGCCAAAGTCACAACAGTGACATTGAAAAAGGGGTAGAGGGGCATTCCAGGGGGCAGAGAGGGGAGAAGATGAGGCTCTGGTCTCCTTCCTTCTGAAGAGCCACAGCTAGGTGCCTGAAGCTAGCTGACTGGAAGGGTGGAAGGTGCAGGGAGCTATTCCTTCTCTGTCATTCACACTGCACAGGATGCCCATCATCTTCCAAGTTCAGAGGTTTCTGGGCATCCTGACTGGATTGCTCCCTAACTTATTTTGATTGTTGTTGCTGTCGCTAGTCGCGAAGTTGTGTCCGACCCATCAAGACCCCATGGACAACATTCCTCCAGGCCTTCCTGTCCTCTACCACCTCCTGGAGTCCACTTTAGCTCACGCCCACTGCTTCAGTGACACCATCTAGCCACCTCATTCTCTGCCATCCCATTCTTCTTTTGCCATCAATTTTCCCCAGCATTACGCTCTTCTCCAGTAAGTCCTTCCTTCTCATTAGGTGGCCAAAGTATTTGAGTTTCATCTTCAGGATCTGGCCTTCTACAGAGCAGTCAGGGTTGATCTCCTCTAGGACTGACCAGTTTGATCACTTTGCGGTCCAAGGGACTCGCAGGAGTCCCCTCCAGCACCACAATTCAAAGGCCTCGATTCTTCAGCACTCAGCCTTCCTTATGGTCCAGCTTTCACAGCCATACATTGCAACTGGGAAAACCATAGCCTTGACTATAAGCACTTTTGTCAGCAGGGTGATGTCTCTGCTTTTTAGTATGCTGACTAGATTTGCCATAGCTTTCCTCCCCAGGAGCAAGCGTCTTTCAATTTCTTGGCTGCAGTCCCCATCTGCCATGATCTTGGAGCCCAGGAAAATAAAATCTGTCACTACCTCCATTTCTTCCCCATCTATTTGCCAGGAAGTGAGAGGACCGGATGCCATGATCTTAGTTTTCTTAATGTTGAGTTTCAAGTCAACTTTTGCGCTCTCCTCCTTCACCCGCATCAAGAGGCTCTTTAGTTCCTCTTCACTTTCTGCCATGAGAGTGGTATCATCTGCATATCTGAGGTTGTTGATATTTCTTCTGGCAATCTTAATTCCATCTTGTGATTCATCTAGCCCCACCATGATGGGCTCTGCATATAAGTTAAATAGGCAGGGTGACAGTATACAGCCTTGCCGAACTCCTTTCTCAATTTTGAACCAATCCGTGGTTCTGTGTCCAGTTCTCACTGTTGCTTCTTGACCCGCATACAGGTTTCTCAAGAGACAAATAAGATGGCCTGGTACTCCCATCTCTTTAAGAACTTGCCACAATTTGTTGTGACCCACACAATCAAAGGCTTTAGCATAGTCAATGAAGCAGAAGTAGATGTTTTTCTGGAACTCCCTAGCTTTCTCCATGATCCAGAGTATGTTGGCAATTTGATCTCTAGTTCTTCTGCCTCTTCAAAATCATGTCTGTACTTCTGGGAGTTCTCAGTCCACATACTGCCAGAGCCTAGCTTGTAGGATTTTGGGCTTAACTTTGCTAGCATGTGAAATGAGTCCAATGGTGCAGTAGTTTGAACATTCTTTGGCATTGCCCTTCTTTGGGATTGGAATGTAAACTGACCTTTCCAATCCTGTGGCCACTGTAGAATTTCCAAATTTGCTGGCATATTGAGTGTAGCACTTTTACTGCATCATCTTTTAGGATTTTGAATAGCTGAGCTGGAATACTGCTGCTTCCACTAGCTTTGTTGTTGCTCAGACTTCCTAAGGCCCATTTGACTTCACATTCCAGGATGTCTGGCTCAAGCTCAGTGACCACCCCGTTGTGGTTATCAGCAGTGTTAAGCTCTTTCTTGTATAGTCCTTCTGTGTAATCTTGCTACCTCTTCTTAATCTCTTCTGCCTCTGTTAGCTACCTGCTGAGGTCCATGTGTAGAGTTGTCTCTTGGGTTATTGGAAAAGAGTGTTTGCTGTGACCATCGTATTCTCTTGACAAAATTCTACCAGCCTGTGCCCTGCTTCATTTTGTACTCCAAGGCCAAACTTGCCTGTTATTCTGGTTATCTTTTGGCTTCCTACTTTAGCATTCCAATCCCCCACGATGATAAGGACATCATTTTTTGGTGTTAATTCTAGAAGGTGTCATAGGCCTTCATAGAACTGGTCAACTTCAGCCTCTTCAGCACCAGTGGCTGGGGCATAGACTTGGACTACTGTGATGTTGAATGGTTTGCCTTAGATTCATACTGAGATCATTCTGACATTTTGGAGATTGTATCCCAGTACTGCTTTTCTACACTTTTGTTGACTGTGAAGGCTACTCCATTTCTTCTGAGGGATTCTTGCCCACAGTAGTATACCTGATGGTCATCTGAATTAAATTCACCCATTCCTGTCCATTTTAGTTCACTGATTGCTAAGATGTCAGTGTTCTGTCTTGTCATCTCCTGTTTGACCACATCCAGCTTGCCTTGATTCATAAATCTTACATTCCAGGTTCCAATGGAGTATAGATCTTTACAGCATCAGACTCTCCTTTCACCACCAGATACATCTGCAACTGAGTGTCCTTTCAGCTTTGACGCAGTCGCTTCATTCTTTCTGGTGCTACTAGTACTAGCCCTCTGCTCTTCCCCAGCGGCATATTGGACACCTTCCAACCGGAGGGGCTCATCTTCCTGTGTCATATCTGTTTGCCTTTTGGTACTGTCCATGGGGTTTTCAAGGCAAGGATACTGGAGTGGGTTGCCATTTCCTTCTCCAGTGGATCATGTTTTGTCAGAGTTCTCTGCTATGACCTGGGCAGCATCCCAGAGAAAGCCCTCCTCCGAGTACCTACCCTCCTAATTTCTTTCACGGAGGGTTCCCGGAAAAGGGCCTCTCCTGCAGATCTCAAGGGGCGGCTGGGCATATATGGACCTGTCCATATATGCCCGGGCATATGCTATGACCTGTCTGTCTTGGGTGGCCCTGCATGGCATAGCTCATAGCTTCATTGAGCTACGTAAGCCCCTTCGCCACGACAAGGCAGTGATCCATGAAGGAGTTATTTTGATTAGATGCTTCATAATATTCTGACTGTATTTGTGCAAGTCACTTCGTGCAGTGAAATTCGATTATCGCATTTCAGTCACTCTCAGGAGAGTAGAGTGGAGTAGCCCTGCAAACTTAGAAATCCTCTTCAGAAGAAGCTCATAATGGGCTCCAAGGTATTTGAAACCCGTGTTTCTGCAAAGAGCTGAGTGTCATGTGCAGAGCCTCAGATTCTGTGCTGAGCTAACCAAAATTTTGTGGGCAAAATGAGCAAAAGATTCAAACTAGGCATTGACCACATATATTTCTAATTATTTCTTTTGCAACCTAGACCCTTCTGTCTCTGTTTGATGTGAAAGTTGAGTTTCTCAGGAAATTGAAATGTGTGCCCAGTAGCATTCTTTAGGTTTTTCTGAGCTCTTGCAGAAGTACGCCATATAAACTCTCCAATTGTTGGCACTTTGGCATGCATGCCAACTTATTCAAACATTTCTTAAATAAAAACTCTTTGCTGTAGTCTTCCACACTGAAGTTGCCTGTAGAGACTGGTAGCCAGCACGTAACACTGCGATTGCAGGGCTAATGATTTCCTTCTATAATGCAGTGCAAGAAATGACATAGCATGACAGATGGATGTTGCAGTTAATCTTAATAAACCAGGAAACACTGGTTTGCACTACACATTTGCTTTAGTCTCATCATTTTTATTGTGGCAACCCAGAAGCTGCTTTGCCTTTTAAGGATTTATTAGTATCCTGGGAAAGTATTTGTTATGATACATAAAGGATTCATCTTATCCGGATGAAATTTGGCCTGGAGAATCTGCCTGATAAGCATCACAATTTGGAGGGGTCAGTATAAAAGGTCTCCCAGTTATAGGAAAGGAAAATATCTGCTTTGAACTGCTGGTGCCCTAGTCTGTCTGTCTGTCTGTCTGTCTCTGTCTCTCTCTCTCTCTCTCTCTCACTCACTCACTGTTTAGTTTTCAGAAACTGAAGGCTATTGCAGTTCCCTGTGCTGGAGTGATTTAGCATAAATCCTTTAGAAATATACAGTTTTGAGATTTCAAAATTCCTGTTTTATGCAGTACATGAATTACTAGCATGCTGATTAGGAATTTGTGAATAGAGGTGGGGTTACTTTTGTCTAGTAAGTACTTGTCCATTCAGCAGATGGAATTTTCCAGATTGTCACCGGATAGTACAAGTAAAATAGAAAGTGCTGTACCAAAAAGTCTTACAGAAGGAAAGGGTAAAGAAACTAGAGAGATGTCACATTTGTGTAATCTGCTGCCTATACATACATGTTTTCTGCAGAGTCAGTTATTTGTCCAATAATTTATTTTGTGATTTCAATTGTAGCTTGAAACTTGACTCTGTTTATTCCTCATCTTGTGTTTTGCAATCTCTGCCATGAATGATTTGGATTCTGTGATAAAAACAGTGAGCTGAATTCCTGGGTTTTTGTAATCTCAGAGGAAAGTGTAAGTGAGTAGAGGCTTAAGTTGTGTTTACATGGTGACTAAGTACTCACCCATGAAAATTTCTTATTTTTGTTGGTCCACCATGTTGTTTGGACACAGTCATGACTTTTCTGTGTGGAGCCTTTAGTTTCCCCAAACCACAGCGAAAAGGAACAGTCTGCTCTAAGGCTTCCATGCTTCACCATGGCTTCTCTGGTTATCTGAGCACAAGATCTCCAGTCTACAATTAATGGTATGGAAAAACCAGAAAGTCCTGTGGAAAGACAGTCAACTTTTCTATACTACTGAGAATCCCTAGCAGCACACGGTTCAGCACCTACCTGAAACAGAGAGACAGCAGGTAAAATAATGGAACAAGAAGGGAGGTATTGTAGCAAAAGTGTTTATTATGAGTAGCAAAACTTCCTTTGGGGACTGTCATGGCTAGGAAACATTGCAGAGATGTATGAACATTCAGGATAGGGGAGAGGGGAAATCCATCTCAAAGCTTCAGCAGACCAGTTAGAACAAGGCTGCCAAGACCCATGGAGAAGAAGAGTTCAAGGAAGGAGATTTTGTTCACAGGGGCTGCTGGGATGCATAGTGAAAGCAGAGGGGGGAAGTACGGAAGCTGTGTTAGCATGGGAATTTGCATGATCATCTGACCAGTGAGTTCTAGCAAAAATCCACGCACTGTGGAAACCATGCAAGGTTGTTTGCTGTGATATGTGAACTCAGCCTGTTTATGTGACTGTAGGTTTCGCCTACTGTTCACATGGCACCAATGTTAAAGCAGGTACTTTTGATACAATTTCCTTCCCCTTTGGTATATAAATGAATACACAAGTGCCTTAATTACTTCCTCTTAAATGAAGGAGGAAGTCTTTGATCCTATAAATCATGGTGGTTGACTTCAATTTTATTTTTTTTTATTTTATTTTTCTATTTATATGGTCTATGTATTATTTTTTAACTAGGATTCTTCAATATCACTGTACTTCTTTGTACTAAATATACAATATAAGAAAGCATACTAAGGACCTATAAACAGAGAAGGTATAACTACTCACTGTTTCCAGAGATTCTGAATTGGTACTCTGCTAAAGGACAAATGAAAAAGAGCATTCTGATGGATCAGACTGAAATCAGCCTAATCTAATGTTTTAAACAAGAGCATACAACATGGTCTAGGAGAAAGAGGCTGCTAACTGCCTTCTGCACATTATTGCTACAAGTTCCATAGGGAAAAATATGACTGATTTATATACTCTGAAAATGTGTTATGGTTTTTTTTAAACTTAGCTGTACAAAGCATAAATGTCAATGGATGTGCTCAACTATATTCAGAAAATGGGCTGAGGGCATGAAGTATGGGTACCATCCAGCCATATTTAGCTACTTTTAAGGACTATTGATCTCAGTGGGAGAGACTTACACATGCTCATTAATGTGGAGAACACTCAGAGTGTCTAATGTTACCTGGATTGTGGCATAAATTCAGAAACGGACCCCAGAGAATGCTCCAAGAGTACATGGCTATTACGATTATTAAACTAAGCAGCTCAGTGCTTGGATGGGCAAGCTAGTTAATGCATACAATTAGCAAGGTCCAGATATATAACTTTGAACTAAGAAATCAGGAAACTTTATCCTGAACAGTATTTGGTTCTGAATCCATTATTATGTTATGCCCAGTGGCCTTCTCTTCATTTTGGAGACTCCATGTTTTAGTAACCAGATTAACAAAGAAAGGAAGGTTTGGGTTTTGCTTCAGGTATTGCTTGGCATGAACTTCCTGTCACTGGGGTTACCACTTCAGTGTTGACTATTTTCAGGGATAAGAATTTTCCCTCATGGGTAATTTACAGATGAATACCTATTCAGGCTTTAGGCAGTCTGTTTCAGCTGGAGGCTCTGACTGTTTTTCTTTCATTTCATGAGTAATAAAGGCTGTCTGGATTTCTGAATGACCCTGTATCATTCAAGCATTGAACAACA
This sequence comes from Varanus komodoensis, assembly GCF_004798865.1. Taxonomy (NCBI): domain Eukaryota; kingdom Metazoa; phylum Chordata; class Lepidosauria; order Squamata; family Varanidae; genus Varanus; species Varanus komodoensis. The sequence goes on along the minus strand of NW_025336334.1, from coordinate 1,631,477 downwards.
AATATCCTGTAAGGTAGAACTTTTCCATGCATCAATAATTCTTGCTTGCATGCACTCAGCTGTTTTGTTCTTTGAGTGCCCGAGAATATGACTTACATTTGTTCTTTTATCAAGGGGATATGATTAGAAAGAAGGAAATTGCAACTATTCTAGCCTGGATTACTTCTTGACTTCCTTGTAAAGGAGTTTATTAGCTCTCCAAAAGTCTTTTGGACTCATGCTCTATCAGAGCATCGTTCACAATATTTTTCATTTCAAATGGTCCCTTGTGATAAGGTTTCAAGATTGGGAAGTTGTTGCAGACAATCTTGACATTTTTGTAACAGCAGCAGCAACTAGTATAGATAACACTTTCTTTATGGCTGTCCTAGGAACTTTATAGCCGGACTCAAGATTCATAACTGAAGATATTTCCAAACTTATGAAAGCATTGTCAATTTATTGTCTTTTAAAGTTGGAGGTTTAATAGCTTGCCAAAGCAATTCCAGAATACAGTGCTTCACCTCTATCAAGCAGTGCACCCTGTTTAAAAGCCTGCTGTGCTCTATGAATGATTACAAAATATTTTTAAGGGGTAACAATTATGAGAGACAACCTTTCTTAAGCCACCATCCTGATCCAGCAAGGATGATTTGTGTGTGGCAGCTGCTTCCACACCCAGATTCCCTTGCAAGCTTGGGATCTGAGCATGCCTACTAGATGCTAAAAATCACCTCCAGTGGTCCTAAATCAGATCAAGTCAGCATGTGCTCTGGAAGCAAAAATGATGAAACTGAGGTTGTTGAACTTCAGGCACGTCATGAAAGGGCAAGACTCACTAGGGAAAACAATACTGGGAGAAGTTGAAAGCAGAAAAGGAGGAAGGCCAACTATGGGATGGCTCAATTCTGTGAAAAAGCCACAGCCCTGAGTTCACTAGAGCTGATCAGAACTGTGAAGGAGATCATTCATTCATATGGTCTTAGGAGGGGTATGAGTAACACCCACCACCACTCATTTGTATTTCCATGTGCATTCAGATGCAAAGCTAAAGAATGCTTCCTCCATTTGCTCTACACAATGTAGCACTCGCCTATGAACTCTAGTGTTAGGGAAGGTTGGCAACTTTATTCAGCCCCTGGGGCTCTGTAGAGCATGGGTCCTCAAACTACTGCCCGGGGGCTGGGTCCGGCCCTCCATGCCCATTTGGATCTGCTGCACGCACACCCATGCCTGCTGCCACCCACCTTGCCCCACGCGCAGAGAGGCAGCGGTTTTCTCGGTTGGAGAAAATGATCACCAAGCGAGCAAGCCGCTGCCTTGTGCGCCCACCTCGTGCCACATGCCCGCCCCCACCCCCCCTCTACTCACCACACACACCCACGCCTCCCCTCACCTTGCCTCACTGCGCCCCCTCACCCCTACCTCAGCGCACGTACCCGAACGCGCCGCCCCCTCACCAGCCTGCACACACTGCTGGCACCACCTTTCCGGCCCACGCCCAGCTTCGGCAACTTTCAACTGGTCCTCTGGTGGAAAAGTTTGAGGATCCCTGCTGTACAGGAATAACCTATTCAACTTTGTATCACTACTATTTATTATCCCCCCCTCACCAATTTTTCCCATGTGTCTGTACATTTGTGAGAGAAACCATCTTCCTTTCCTTTCCCTCTATTTCCCCCCTTTTGTGTAGCTTGAGGTTCAGTTGGAAAGCTCTAATCTGTCATTATGTGGAACTTCTGGCATGTCTTGCTTGACAAATGAATGAAGGCTTTAATTCATCTTGTCTGCTCCCCTAGTACTGTGCATTAATTAGTTGTTTGTGTGTGTGTGTTCTGAAGTTGGGGGAGTGTAGGGGAACTGAAGTTAAATTCAAAGTTGCAGTCCTGAAATGTATTAATTCAAGACAAAAATTTAACAGGGTATGCATATGAGCAGAGATGGCAAGCCCCTCAGTTTCACTTCATGGTGATCTGGTCCTGTGGGATTTTGGTAAGGTCTACCAAATCCTTATAGATTATTGAATCACCTCTGAAGCTAGGAAGAAACTCACAGACCTAGGCAGAGCTGATTTGCCTGTAGCTGCTACAACATACCACAGCATTGGCCTTGTTCCTTTTAAATTGGGAGGTGGAAATATTGAGAGGTATGGAGCAAAGGGCAATGCACAGGAGCAGAATGCAGCCTTTACAACTTGCCAGCATTTGCAGTCAAGGGGGAAGGAAATGGAACATAACTTGTGAACGAGAAGGAAAAAGTATTTGGGATGCCAGGTGAGCAAGCAGGGGCTCTGATGGGAGAACACAAGATTTTGGGCAGCAAGCAATGGCATGTTGGGAGCAGGGAGCTTCACTGATGGAGAAGTGGGAACATTGCTGGTCACTGTTCAGCCTGTGGTGGGGAAGGCTGGAGATCAGCAAAGCAGTGGTGCTGCTGAGGGGAGGCAAGAGTAGTATTTGGGCTAGGATGAGAAGGGTGTTTAAGAGTTGATATCTGATTCAACCACTGCCTCTGGATGCAGTCCGTGAGTTTTTGGTTTTTGTGTTGATGGGGAGAGGAAGGTTGTTTGCTGACCTGATTGAGAATTGGACCCCATGAGCTATTTCAGTTCAGTGTCCCTGCTGTAAGTTACCCACAGTGTTCTCGGATCTAATTCATCCGAAGCAAGACGGTATCTACCTTCTGTCTAATTTTGTGAGGCATCTACTATTCTTTACTAAAGTGTGATTTGACTATCTGGTGGATTGTGATGGCAGTTACTGGTGGTGCTCAGTCATGCATCGAGTGCCAGAAGGAACACAGGTGTTCCTTGTAGCATGCAAGCTGTCCTTTTCCTCCCCTTCATACATGCATGATCCTTTATAATAGCAAGTTTTTCTTGCATGCATACCAGGGTGGATAAAAAGCAATGATTTTTTAAAATTTAAATTGTTTTTTTAATTAAATTGGATTTTTAAAAATAAAACGCTTTTTCATTAAAGATCTATCTAAATAAAGTTTTCTATTTAAGGTACATTATAATCCAAAGGTTATTCATCAGGAAATAGGGATTAGTTTTTAACAAGGTAGCATAGGCTGTGTATTCATGCAATGCTTAATATGTTTGGTAAATGAATTCCATTAATCCATTCCCAATGTCATGCTCTTCCAGAGGATTCTGTAAGGGTATTGGGCAGTTTTTCTATCTAGAAGCTATTATCACAGATGCTTGGTTCTAAGTTCTCAAAACTGTGAATTTGTGCCTGCAGAGATCACCTGCCTCTTCTTCACAGCAAAAATGTAATAATTTTTTTCTCAATACAGAGTTAAGTAAAAGACCTAATAGTCCCTTTGCAAATCTGTGTACATGCAATCAACCCCTCAAAGTGCTAAGTTTCGAAAAAATTAAATGAATAGAAGAAGCTTGTTGGAAGTAGAATAGTTCAGCACAGAAAGCGAAGTGTGAGGGGAAGGGGAAGCACTAAAAATGAGAGTGAAAGCTTTTGAGCAGAACATTCCACAAGTCTTTGGACCTTTTAGTGTATCGCCTGAGGTTTATCGTATTTTTCTTTCCCTGGAGGAGAAAACTAATGGAAGCAGCTCTATTCTTCTTTCTATGGGTAAGGCAGGTATGTGTGCAAAATGCAAACATCTTGCAATAATTGTATAATTATCCATCTATGATGTGCTTCTAATAGTATAACCAAATCAATATTTTTAATATAACTGTAAAACTATCTGAAAAGATTTTATTCTAAAAATGAAACCATCATCTGATTATAAATTGAAAGATTATATCAAGGAGAATGTGTCTTTATGTAGAAAACCATGATTTAAATCTAGTCTTACTGACTAGTGATTTAAACCCACCCTGGTATATGCATATGTATACTGTTTTTGTTGTTCAGTTTTTCTAATGCCCAGTATTTACTTTTTTTGATATCACAACTCCCACATTCTGAATGAGGTTAGTGAATTAAGTTCAAACTACAAGCCGATTTTAAAGGCATTGTCTATTTTTTTGTTCCACAGTACTGCAATTTGGCATGTTTATTCCCCATGGAGAAAGTCTGCTTATTCACATAATTATATATATTGGTAAGGTTCAGTCCTGCAGTTTAGCTTAATTATGCTAATGGCAAAGGGAGACAATCATCCATCTCCTGCATGTGCAGAGTGCAGACATGGCCTGGCATCTGTAGAGTGTTGGAGAGCTGTCCGAGAGATGAAGCAGGGCTTCCCACTATCAGAAATGGGCATTTGCTTTGCATTGCTCTTGGTGCAGTGGCAACATACCTGGCTCAGGACTAGTCAGATGCACTGTATGTGGAGCAACATGTGTCATTTTGCCATATTCATTATATTCCAGTGGTGAATAACTGAAACAAGTTGCCATAACTCAAGGCCAATGGCTACAGCAAACCAGTGAGTCAGTAAATTCGGCAGAAAAAACAGCGGTGTGCCTGTTTTCATAGATGAGACATTTTGGTCCATGCTATGACATAATGAACAGGTGAAATTTAATAAAGATAAGCATACTTGCTTGTGTGTCAGATAGGGTCTTTTATCTGGATGGCCTGAAACAAACAGTGTTCTTCCAGGGAGGAGTTTAAATTATCTTTATGCAGAAAGAAACACTTAAGAGCCATGCCGTTTGTTGGCAGACTTGCTACCTACAGCTAACTGGTGATTCTTAAGAGAACAGAGCTGCTTTGCTAGGATACGTTCGTGCTTTGTGCCCTTCATTCCATTGTCATCCAAAGAGTGTGATCTAACTAGATTAAAGCTTACCTATAACAATCATAAGTAAGTGGACTTCTCTATGTATAAACTAATTCTTCCATAGTATAAACTAATTGAGCTGAATAAAATACATGGCTGGGTAATGTTTATTTTATAGATGACTCATAGCATGCTTTCCATCTGCAAGTCATAAGTTCCTTACTGTCAGTGCATACTAATGCAAGTTCAGGATTTAAGAAGGCTCTGATTTACAGAGCAAAAAGGAGTCTGCTGTTGAGGAATGTTTCCTGTTTTCGCAACATAAAATGCAATTGTCATTTCAAGGGCAATTTTTGCCACTACATTTGCAATTCATTAGTTCCATGTTTTACTTCAATTAGTGTCAGCTTCTCTTCTCACCTGTTCATTGCATGGCAAATTGTATGACAGGAGGTTCTGTTTTAAAATCAAGAATCTGGAGCCCAGATTTCCCTATTTTTCAAGACTTAAATGTGTACTGGGCAGTTCCATGAAAAGGTAGCCTTTAAAGGATTTCCTCAAGTCAACCAGCCAAAAGAAATTTAATTAAAGAGTAGGATGATAGATTGTAGAGTTGGAAGGGGACCGAAGGCCATCAGGTCCAATCCCCTGTTCATTGCAGGTCCCCAAGTTAAATCATCCCTCTCAGATGGCTGACGGGTTGCATCCTGAATACTGGTAGTGTGGGAGATCCCACAACCTCCCTGGTTAATTGGTTCCATTGTCATACTGCTCTAATAGGAAGCTTTTACTGATACCTAGCCAGAATCTGGCTTCCTGTAACTTGAGCCTATTATTCTGTGTCCTGTACTCAGGGATAATTGAGATGCTGACCTTCCTTTTTGTGACAGCCTTTCAATCTGCTAAAAATGGCTGCCATGGGTATGTGTAGGGCAGATGGGAAAATAAAACATTTTCCAGATTCCTCTGCGAGGCTTTGGGCAATGTTGCTGCCTAAAAGCTAATTATCAGTGCAAAATATCAGTTGTGCAACATGTGAAATATCACTTGACTATGGGACCAAAATGTGCATGCATGCACATTTTGGAATTCATTTAATCTGTCTGCCTTATCTCATTTAACAGGAGCAACTCTGAACAGGATAGGGAACATGACTGAGCAGGGCCAAGTCTATAGTTCAGGGACAGGGGTTTAACCCTTGGCTCCACATACCTGATGAAGATCCTTCCTCTTTATCCTACAAGTGGCCCCAAGAGGCACTAGAGGTCAGGGTGCCATTGGCCAATGCAGTGTGACAGGTGCAGGCCTCAGGGCTCAAATGCTTCCCTTCCTCCTGTGACACAGCTGTAAGGGGGATATGAAGATTCCCCTTCCATTTTCAACTAATCACTTGTTTTAACAAGAAATCTTAGTTAGTCTTAAGTATGGTTTAAGAAATCAAGCCAAGTTGAAACCCTGGCTTAGTATCATGGGTGGTTTCAAAATCGACAGTATGTAGTAAATAGCTGTGGTTAGCTGAAAAAGAATCAAAAACATTAGTTTTTCTTGTGGTTGTGCTGGGGGAGGGCATGGCATGAACCTGAGGCTCACCTGGGTTCATTCTGAATGCATCCACTGAGGCCTGCTTCTTGTGCCACAGGAGCAATGCAGTTTCTGCTTCCCCAGGACTCTTTCATGCCACTACGGGAAATGTAAACATGGAAGATCTGTTCTCAGTTCTCATGATTCTTTCCACCTGCTGCTATCTTCCCCATGTGGTTTCTCTTAGTGCTGTGCTGAATCAAGTTTCTTTCAGGTTTATTCATCCATTTTCATTTAATTGGATAGAAAAGGAATTGCTTTCAAAAGAAATGCAGTGGTGAAGAAAATGTCTGAGAAATTCTTATGGATTGGGTGTGATTTCTAGTGCTTTTCTGCCACAGGAGGTGGCTGAAGAGTGTGTTCAAGTCACTTGTTTTCACTGCACCTTCATGTCTTTGGCAGCCTGTAGCCTCCTCAGTTTTCCACTACTCTGTTAACACCCCGAAGAAGACAGCATGAGGTATTTCCTCTCACAGGGCTTTTTCAAGTCAGGAACTTGGGACACAGAATTACACGAAGTAGAAATAAGCAGCACCTTGGCCATCTTGTAGTGATAAAGAAAGCTCAAAACTGCTCCCCACCCCAAAATAGAAAACCATAATTCAAATTCTTAAATGCTTGGAAAATGAGGCAGAACAATGGAAGTCTCCTTCATGGAGAAAGCAAACGTTCAGGAAATTGGAGGGCATAATTTAGCACTGCACTGGCTCCACCATTTCCCTGAAACTAGAGACAATGCTGCCTCTTGCCCCCATGCTGCAGTGGATGCAAAATGAGGGCCAGCCCATCAACAACATAGCTGCTGTTTTTCTTGCAATGGCAGCACCAAAAACAAACCTGCAAACTTCAGGAAAGAAGGAAGATTTCTACAGCCCCTATTAATCTTGAGTCCTGCCTAAGAGAAACTGTTGAGAGTTTCTCCTCTCCAGTCTAGAGAAATTCCTTGAAATTGCCCCCCTCCCCAATTTCTCTGCCCACAAACAGGGTGGAGAATTTCTAGAAGCAATTTGCAGACAGGTTTAGTTTCTGTTATCGCCAGGGCTTCTTTTTTTTTTTGTCATAGAACGCACCAGAACGGCGTTCTGGCATCTTTTTTTTTTGATGGATTTTTCCAACGGATTTTTCCAAGTGATTTTGAATCACCCTGTCGGGCATAGCAGGTCGGCGGCAAAAATCATTAAAATAGTGCATGTGGGCTGCTTGTGTGTCTGCGCTGATTGTGAGGGCGCTGCTTGGCTTGGGATGCTGCTCGGCTTGGGATTGGTCGTGTGGTCGTGCGCTGAGCGCTTACTGCCGGCGGCGACCATTATGTTTATGTGTGTGTAGAGTGATTGGCTATGTGCAAAAGGTAAATAATTTATTTTTTTTAAAAGTTGGTGAATTGAAAATCTTTTTTTAATTTTTAGTGTAAAAGTGTGACCCCAAATTTAAAAATGAAAAAAATTACTAATTACTTCTCAACCACCAGTCCTGCTAATAAAAGATTACCCTAAAAAAACCCTAAATAAAAGATTAACAAGATGTGAGTCCCGGCACCTTTTTTTTTTTTTTTTTTTTTTACAAAAAAAGCATTGGTTATCGCTATGTTACAAGAATGGTATGAGATGGAAACAAAGAGAAGGACCAACTATACAACTTCTGGTAATGGAACAATTTGATCAACCCTTCCCCTGGTAAAGGTTTGTTGAGCATTTCATTGTCACATGACATGAAGCATGGCAAAGTGTGGAGTGGATTCCTTTCAAATTAGGTGGTATCTAGTCTGAAGACTAGCCTCTTCAGGACAATTCATCAGGCCACCTACCTAAAGATGGGCTGGCTACAACTTGCTTACTAAGACCCTGAAAAGTTATTTTAATGCAACAGCTTTTTGTTATTTTAGAAAGTCGTGTTTGTTTTTAGTTAGCATTTGCTTTTAGAACGTCACTTTTTGGTGATGGTGGTTGGTTGCCACAACTGAGTGTTGGAAAAGCTCCATACAAGTGACATATATTGGCCCTCCTGAGTTGGCCTCAGTTCTACCTGCCAAGTCCTAATACAAGTGAGGCACAATAAACAAAGTCAGAGAACTTCTTTCATTGCTTCATATACATAAATTCAGCTGAGAAAAAAAATCTCAGGCAGTGAGTAGGGTTGAGGGCCAAAGAGAGAGGGGCAAAAGGCGGGGCCCAAAATGCCGGCATATTTTGCCAGTAAGTAAGCCTTAGGGAGAGGCATTTTAGCCTTTTAGAATGGGGGGAAAGTGCACAAAACCAGGAAGCCACCCAATTATCCTTGGCCAGAGAAAAAGGAGTGGGGCTGAGGAGAGGCCATCTGAGATACCCCAGAGGGTGGGATGTGGTCCCCCAGGTTGACTAGATGCAATCCCCAGGAAAATCTGGAAGGAGATGAATACTCTTTCTAAATGTCACATCGATATAAGAGGCAGCCTATGTGTAGATGCAGCATCTGTCTTTGACACATACCATTTGGATGCCATCCCCAAGCATACTCTTCATATACATGAAGCTCTGGTGTTCAGGTGGCACCAAGACTGTAGATGCAGACTGTGGCTGCTTGGCTTGGCTTCTGCAGGAAAATCCATTCATGGCACAGATTACTGCCCAGTGCATACAAACACTGACTGCTCCTCCTCTAAAGACTTCTGCAAAGCTACCTATTTCCTTTGGAACCTGAAACTGACTGACTGTAGCTAGACAGTTAAAATATTTCTTTATACATTAATGCAGAGCTCACTTCCTTGGCCATATTCACATACTGTAAATTTGTTGATAGTCATGAAATAGATTTCTTAAATTTTCAGTACCTGATTTGTAACCTCGCTGGGTGGATTGTACAATAAATTCCTTTAAACTGGCTTGTTATGCAAATTCATGAGATACATGTTTCTCTGTCTCTGTCTCTGATGTTCCAGGAGAAAACTGTTTTGAAATGAAGGAATAAAAATGAGAAACATCAGTAGCTGCTTTAACCATTTACAAACCAACTGATATAAATTATGATGAAGTTCAGTCATGTACCATAGCCATTCAGGTGTCAGATTTTCCCGTAAATAATTGGAATCTTCTAATACATACTGCTGTCTTCCAAACATTATAAATGCCATCCTTGTAACCATTAAGATTCCTAGCATTTACTGCAGCATATCTGTTACAGCAAAAGCCCCAAGTGTAACAAATGTTAGCATTGTAAGTGTTTGCATATGAACTCCACATTTCCTTCCATGAATGTCTGAAAATATCCACTTCTTGGACATAAACTAATGATTGCTGAATATCACATTTAAATGCTGAAAATCACATTTAAGTGCATAAAATACTTAGGCATCTTAAAAACTATTTCGATTACAGCTAGTTAGAATGAAGACTAATATATTATGCCCAACGTATTTCAGAAAGGACTTCATGCATTTAAGACACTGGTGGAATCAGAAAGATTCTCTGCAACATATTTGGAGAAATATAAGCAGCCCCTGAGGAAAGAAGGTCCTTTTTGAAAGGCATTGGGCATGATACAAATGTCTTCAGTCCCTATTGCAGTTGGTGTGTGAGCTTGTGTGTGCCGAGGTAGATTGGTTTATGAGCACTGCATCACATGTGCTCTGAAATAAGCTGACACACACACAAAAAATGGGAAATAGCACCAGTTACTTCCAGATTTAGTTTTCCTTCCCTGGTTTCACCTACTTGTATTAAAATTTAAATGGCTTAAACCCTCCTTTCCTGGTTTTTTCTCCCTTCCTTCCCTTCTCTACTGGCCTCTGTTGCTGTAAGTAGCCGATCAGGCTTTCCCCAATTTGCTCTGGGAAACGAGATTCCCCCAAAGGCTTTGGAAGTGGTGGTTCTATGTATACCTTCTCCTACCCTCCAAAGAGCTCAAGATGGCTTGTGTATATTTGCCCATCCATATTTATTTCTCCAATGAATTTCCATGGTTGGTTAGGCTAAGAGAGACTGACTGGGCCAAACAACCCAGTGGGGCTTTAATCATGGGCCTTCTCAGGCTTAGTCCAACACACCAGCCTTGCAAGTTGGGGTGTTTCCAGGTATAATGTTACAACATTTGAACTGAGAGGCCCAGATTTCAAATTTTGCCTTGGTCACAAGTTCAGTGGGTAATTAGGCAAAACACTGTTTTATTTTGTTGCTTTAGTCTTAGTGCTCCCTCAATCTGCTATGTTGGTGGGGAACTTGTGCCTCTTTGGATGCTTTGGCCTACAGTTCCCATAATCCCTCACCATCGGCTATGCTTTTTATGCTTATACTTGTAGGGCCACACATTGCCATCTCCCCTGTGCTAGAGGATAACAATAGTGATATGCCTTGAAAGAGTTCTGTGGGATTTAGTGAGATCAGGAATTTGAACTACTTGAAATGTCCTGTCTAAAAGTAATATTGTTGTGCTATGGTGGTTGTGGTGGCAATGGCAATGGTGGTTAATGCTATTGTTGTTACTACACATTTGTCAATGCATAACTGAAATTACTCCTGATAAAATTGAAAGTAGAAAATGGAAAAGTAGGACTGCAGCTGAATATTAAACCAAAATTGTGGGTACAGCAGATTTACAGAACTTCACTGTGAACAATGAAGAAATTGAAATTGTGAAAGAATTGACATACTTTGGTTCAGTTGTTGATTTAAAAAGAGACTACAACCAAGAAATTAGAAGATGACAGACTTGGAAGGGCAGCAGTAAAAATAAAAATAAAAAACCTAGAAAAGAACATCAAGTGTAAGAATGTTTCACTGAAGACCAAGGCTAAGATCATTTGTACAACTATATTCTCAGTTATTATGTATGGATGTGAAAGCATGCAGGAAAGACATGATGGTGCCAGAGGGCAGCTTCGTGGACCAGCAGAAAGATGAACGAGTAAGTCCTATATTAAGGCAAGGCAGCTCTTTCCCTGAAAGCAAAAGTGACAAAATGTACATTATATACTTTGAATACATCATGAGGTGGCAAGACTCACTGGACAAGATAATCATGTTTGAGAAAGTTAAAGGCAAAAGATGAAAGGGAAGACCAAATCTGAGATGGATTGAATCTATAAAGGAAGCCACAGCCTTGAGTTTACAGGAGCTGTGTAGGGCTGTCACTGACAGGGTATTTTGGAAGACCTTCATTCATAGGTTTGCCATAAATTGGAGATAACTTGATGGCACTTGGCAATAGCTAATGATGCTTCATGGCAGAAGCAAAAATAAAGTGGACTCCTGTCCTGACCATCTTAAAATCTAGTGTTTGGATGAAGGATCAGAAATTTAAATTATGCTTTGGATTCATTTTTAAGGAAGGAGCATGAATAAAGGAAGCATTCTCCCCTTAATTTATAATTACTAAATGCCTGCTTTCACACTTCACTTCTTACACTTATTTTTTAAAAAATCTCATCTGCTATAATGAGGGCTGGAAAAATAGTGTAAATTTCAATGGGTCAGACCAACATTTTTAAATCTGGGAGGAACTTAATGTTTAGACTTGCTGAGGTTACCTGAAGAAAGAGAAAATGATCAAGAGGAAAGTGAAACTGCTGTGGAATCTAAACTCTGGAAAGGGAAGAAGAACAAAAGCTAAAAGAAGGAGAAGCTCATGTGGGGCAGGGGAAAGGGGCATAGGCAAGGCTGCCTTATTACAGTTCCCCAACCATGAGCAGACTAATTTGCATAGTGGATTTTGGTGCACTGTGCAGCATCTGCTCCTTGCAACTGTTGCTGCTTAGTGGGAAAGGATTACAGCAGCCTTCCCCAACCTAGTGCCCTCTAGATGTTTTTGATAACCATTCTCCTGATCATTAGCCATACTGGCTGTGGCTGATAGACTAGTAGACCAAAACATCTGGAGGCCACCAGGTTGGGCAAGGGTTGCTGAGAAAAAGCATCTTTTTACCAAGGTGGTTCCAGCTCAAAATGCTTTGACTTTAGTTCCCTAGACTGTGGAATACTGTAACCTAGAAACTGACTGTGCCAACAATTGGGAATTGAAAACACAGCTACAAACAGCAGTGTAGCCTGCACCGAGGCTTTTAGTATATCAGCTGAGTAAATAAACATATCTAATTAGCTGCTCAGCAAGCAATGCTGTCATTGACACCTCGCTGCCAGCCAGCTATATTGCTGCTCCCCCAACACAGTTTGCAGTATTACTTGGTGGCATGTTTTGGTGAAGAAAATGCCTCGTCCAAGCAGATGTCGACTGCAGGTCTGCGTGACCGGTAGCATTACAGCATTATGTGTGCACACCTGACAGGCATAAGTTCATGTCCTAAAGCATCACCCTAAGATTTCAAGGAATCCCATTTTTTAAATATCTGCATAGTTAAATATATTAATGGACATATCAAATTACTTTCACTCTGAAATTTCATCTTGTTAAGCAGGTAATTCTCAGACGGATCAATGAAAACAAAACGATGACAAGTTGTGGTCTACAGTCCTTAAATACGCTGATGGTCGTGTTCTCCTTGCTCTTGCCAGCAGGTAAGCCTTGCTTTTTAATCAGTATTTTAATTCTGTAAAAAATTTAGAAGCATGGTTTCATTTTACCTTTTTTCATCAAAGACAGGACAAGACAGGGCACTTCCTGATATGTTGGGGCATGAGCTTGCTCAGGTAAGCACAGACACCATCAGGTGCATTTAATGAAGCTGAGGCCATCTTTGATGAAGGCTATTATAGGCTCTTTCCTGCAAAAACTCATGCCTCAATACTTATTTGTCTTTAAGGCAATCCAATGCCCTCCACTGCAGATGCACGGAAGCTTCCAAACTCAATGGCTTGCTGAATCCAGTAGAGTGGTGCCTCGGCTCATGAATGCCATGGTTCACAACCAAATTGGATCACAAACAAAAATTTCATGAAAATCTTGACTTGGGTCGCGAACTCTGCATTGGGTGGCAACCAAGATCACGGCCATCTCCCCACCCCACCCCACCACCCTGAGTGGGGAGATGGCCATGATCGCGCTGTTGCGTTCGTGCAGGGAAGACATACATGATCACAGGCGCGCTCCTGCAGGAAAGATGGGCGCAATCTCAGCCATCTCCCCCCCCACCAACCAGCACGATCGCAGCCATCTCCCCACCCCCACCCCGAGTGGGGAGGTGGCCATGATCACAGTTGCATTCGTGCAGGGAAGACATAGAGGAGCTGACGACAGAAGAACTTGCTGAACTCCAGAGTGAGCAGCAGAAGGCACTTGCTGAGGAGGATTCCACTGAGGAAGAGGAAGACAGGGAGGAGGTTAGCAGTGATGTGATACAATCCATTATGAAAAAAATTGAATGAGTCCCAGGATTTCTTTGAGAAGCACCACCCCAACATAACTGTAACAAACAGAGTGTTGAATCTGATGAACGATAACGTGGTCTTTCATTTCCGGAGGGTTATGCAGCGCAGGAAAAAACAAGTGACTATAGACAGATTTTTCACCAAAATTGACCCTGCAGCTAAGAGACAAGGAAGAGAGGAAATCCCTGAAAGAGATCTCCCCAGTGTCTTTATGCAGGGGGATTCTCCCTCAAAACAATAACCTCCCTCCCCGCAACTAGGTTAGTGTTCTCCACTGTACTGTATAGGACGTTGTTACTTTGTTGCTCTTTGTCACTTTGTTTCAAATTTTTCTGATTAAAAAAAATAGTTCCAGAATGGATTAACCTTCTTTACATGGAATGTTATAGGGAAATTTGACTTGGGTCACAACCAATTTGGGTCACAACCAGAGTTGTGGAATGGATTAAGTTTGTGAGCCAACCTACCACTGTTTATGGAGTGAAGTGCAGCAGAAGCAATCTCTGCCTTACCATATATTGAGTTTTCATCTGGATATCTGTTTTCAGCTGTCTAGATGAAGTGCTGAAGAGGGGGAGGAAGGAGGCTGGAGCACCACTAGGAAATGCCACCAACCTGAGCCTTCTCCAGTCCCTGCCCCTTGGCATGCTCCTTTCTGCCCAGCAAGGCCCAGTTCTGTCCAGAGGGGCAACCGTCAGAGCTTTTTCTGCACTTGCCACAAGGGGAGTGTGTTGGGGCTCAGCCTTTGAAGTAGCAACTCTGGCATTGGAGGAGTCAGAGATGGTGCTCCAAATAATTCCGTGCTCCCCCACCCGGACTATGTTGGGAGTCCGTAGGATTGTACCCAAAGATACTGCATGGCTTTGCTGTTGCTTTTTAAAATATCATTCAGCCTGACTTGAGTAAAGGAAGTAATTGGTTTTAGAATACAAGGTCAAGAACTGACTAGCCTCAGAGCAGCTCTACTGTAGTTAGGCCTGTTGTACATGACTAGGTACCACAGGTGGACATGCACATACTTGCTTTCAGCAAGAGGTGCCCATTTTAAGTTGAGAAGGGCCCAAATAAGCATCATGCTGAGGTTGCTAATTTGCATTCAAATGCATCTTAGCACAGAGATCACAAAGAGATATCCTTTGCTAGATTGGCATTGAATTAACACTTATAACCACTTAAAAACACATCATATAACGGCCTAGTTAATGCTAACTTATGGTTTGTTATCCCACCATGGTAGTTTCTGGCAGACAACTGAACAAACTGTGGTATTTTCAGTCCCTGTGTGGTTGGTTTCCCTGCTCCTTTGCCAGTTTTCTCCCTGTATAGTACTGCTGCACTTGCATGTCAAGCAGCTGGTTCACACATAATGAAAACCCATAATCTTAACAACCCAGAATTTTCAATCTACCAGTAAACCGTGGGTCCTTGTTTTTGGTCGTTTGTTGTTTGCAAACTATTGTTTAGTACCGTGGCTGTGTTTACACATCACAACAACATAGAATTCAACAACCCATATGCACTGGTTATGTGTAAATCAGGCCAGTATTATCTGCCTCTGATTTATTGTATTTTTGTGATTCTCAGACTGTGGATTGGGCACACATGGAGGCATAAAATACTTGGATGAGAATGCAAAGATTTAGGAAAAGCTGCAAGATCCCCAGGGAGGCAGACCCACCCCTAATCAGGCAGGACACATTGAATGTTCCTCTCCTCATTGATTCCTGTTTGATTTGTGGGAACAGCATTTCTACCAACAGAAGAATGAGCTACTGCTTTCTTTGAATGGAGATTCCTGTGTGGCATCATAGGTGGTACAGAAATTTTGTTAGATTTCTCCTTCCTAATGCCTTAGATTAGTGCCCCAATCATGCCTGTGACCGTATGGAAGTGCAGGAACAGACAGCTTGTGCTGATATGGAGACAAGTCTAAAAAAGTTCAAAAGTAGTGATCATAAATGCATGCTTGCAGAGGAGTCCACTCAAAGCCAGTCAACTCCCACTTTCTTACCATTGGTTGAGTTCCCAGTGCTGCTGCTGCTTTATGGTGCACCTGCAGAAACTTGTCGCCTACCACATTGGACATGGCATCCCATCTTGGATTGTGATCAGTTACTTTACAACCCACAGTATTTGTAGTGGCAAGCAACAGTAACAGAAGGTTTATGGAGCAGTTAAATGTTCAGGAAAGCACATGTAATGGAAATATGCCACCTAATTTTCCTATTATCCTGTAAGCATTTGGGGTCTTGATTTGGATTGATGGTAAGGCATTTCAGAAGGAGAAGGTTTTCATGAAAGTTCACTGCCCTCCACAAGGGGGGAAGGAGTTAAAAATGGGAACAAAGTCATTTTTGGAAGGGAGGATTGGCATTAAAACGGAACAGAGAAAGTTGTTCTTTGGGGCATATTGAATTCTGCAACACCTATTCAGAAAATAGGTACCACCCTGTAATAAATGTTGGTGATGTGGGATGGCAGAAGCATCATTAGTGCACATGATGTGGAAATGCTCAGTAGTGGCCTCCTTCAGGACAGGAGTTGTTTAGGCCTTGTCCTAAATATATCATTCTTGTTTAAAGATCTCAATGTACTACTGAATGATATTCCCACATCCCAGAAACGATTCTCTGGTTACCACAAGAAGACTATATGAGCCTTCATGATAGCTAAGTGATTCATACTACAGTGATGGAAAGACTGATTATCTCCCTCAATGGACTGGAGACCTCACAACATTGGCATCCAATGAGAGAATATACTGCTGATGACAATCTTGTCTGAACACCCATTCTGACATTTGGTCAACCTACCTCAATCTCTGTTAGGGTGTAGAACAGGAACCTTGAATACTTGTGTGTGTGTGTGTGTGTGTGTGAGAGAGAGAGAGCATATATGTATGTATATATATATATATTATTAGTAATACTTGCAATACCAGTTCAGTGTATCTCTGATTATTACTGTCTGACAGTAGCAACATGTTTTTGTTGTTTCACATTTTTGTTTTGCTGTTTTGTTAAAAAAATAGAGAAGTAAAAACTCAGCCTCCCAAAAAAATTGGTAGGGGAGTATTTAACCCACACTCCTGGAGTACCTCAGTTCGGATACAAATTGAGGCCACTTGTGATTATGGGAGAGTAGGAAAAGTTGGGACATATAGCTTATCTGCCTCTGCTAGGTCACCATCCAGGATGGCTAGGCTGCCTACAAAGTGATTTACAAGGTTTGCTAGTCTACTGTGTGCTGTGCATTCTAGTACAGATTTTGGGTTTTCCTGAGAACCTTTCTGGACAGGGCTGGAGGAGATCTGCAAGATTCTATCCCTTTTGGTGGCAGAGAACTATAGCTGTGCCAATCACAGTGCAGGTACACCTTCTTCCAGCCCTTTGCATGTGTGGGGCTCATGCTGGCACCACCAGCACAGAACCACCCAGTGGTATGAAGAAGGTTGTGGACTGGGGCTCAGACCTCTAAATCTCAAGCTCTATATCTGTAGTATCACAGCAGTAGAAAAAAGAATATTCTTTTGACAGAGTTATTATTATTTATTATTTGTATTTATATACCACCCTAGTAGCCCAGAGGTATGAAAAATTGGAAATGACTTATTCAACTGTTTGCTCTCTTTCAAGAGACCTGACTCCCAAATGAAGTGTGGCTTGGCTAAGAAAAAGGCACCCTTAGTACAATCTATTTTAAATGGTTTGAAAACAGCTTTACAACAAGCAGAGCTCCCATATGACTTAAAACTATGACAAACATTCAGCCAGTGTCCAGGTTCATGTGATCTCTGTAGCCCCAAAGTTTATTTCAACCCCTGCCATCCATGGCAGCTGCAGGTTGTGTTTTCAAGCCACTGTTGGTTATGTCATCTGAGCCTGGGTAGCAGGAGTTTAGGTGGCCAATCCTTCCATAATCCATGGCGCATTGTGGGATTATTGGCTGTTTAACCCTCAGACAAGCCCTGGTTGGGGTTGGGGTTGACAAACCTCATGCAAGCTACTCCAAACATAAAGAAACAAGCAAGGAGACTGTAAGAGATCACATCTGTGATGCATTCAGCCATGTTGTTGTTGTTGTTATATACCACTTATAGGTTAAGCTCCCTGGGCAGTTCACAACATTTGTCACCCATTAATATAATGCTAGTGATGAAAAGATATGGAAAAGGGGAGAGAGAGAGAGAAGGGGAAAAAAGGTTATTTTTGTGAGTGTGAGTGCTATTCATTTTAACTGTTGAACTTTTCTTCAGGTTCTAAATAAGTTAAGGACTGTTTTGATCTGTTGAATGTCAGTAGCATACATTTTGCATAATAAAATAATCAAGCTGTAAATACTTACAATCATTGTCAGCCAAAATGGCTTAAGCCAAGTAACTTTCTTTCCACTATGCACTATAAGAGCATACATCATCTTAAATCATCTGCTTCATCCCATCAATCTGAATGGGAAAATTAAGTGGGAGGTTACATCTCATATTAAAAATCAGTGGAACTTCAAACAACTTAACAAGTAGTTTGGAATTTAATTTGATTCTTTCTTAACATTTAACTGATTTGCTCTTTTGTAATGACCACAAGTTGTTTCTTCTCTTAAATGAATGCTTTTAAGTGAAATCCCATGTCCACCTACTTGGGACTAAGCTCCACCAAACTCAGTGCGACTTTCCTTTGACCTGAGCTATGCAGGATCAAGCTGTAAATAGGAAAAAAATAGCTTTCAACTGCTGTCAGTCCAGAAAGCTAAGGCGAGGAACTTCCCTACTTGTAGCATGGGGGATAATAGATGTTTCCTTCCAAACAGAGCTGATGTGAAAGTGACTGGGATAAATTCATATGCGACAATATGTCTGCACTCATCAGTTGTGCTATATAAAAATGAACCTTCCTATTTTGCTGTTGCAACTTAGCTACAATGAAATTTGTTCTTTGCTTACAGCACTGTCTGCACATTTCCGAGTCTGTGAGCCATATACAGACTACAAAGGCCGCTCCCATTTCGGATTTCACTGCCCACGTCTTTCTGACAATAAATCGTACATCTTTTGCTGTCACCATAACAACACCGTGTTTAAGTACTGCTGTAATGAGACTGAGTTTCAGACTGTTATGCAGATGAACCTAACAGGGAACGGAGATGGATATATGCATAAGTAAGTAAATAAGCCATAATACTTTTCTCCCCACCCCACTTCACAATTTACTCTGGATATAATCAAGATTGTATTGCATCACAGAAACAGATAGAAGAAATGCCTTTAAATATGTATCTCAAAATAAAACAAATACATTGAAATGAAAACAGAAATGACACAAAAGGAGAAGGAGCTGCCATTTTCCACACAGTGCAAATGTTATGTGTAGCTAATTGCTGCTTTAAATTTGTATATGCTTTGCATATTAATTATTTGCAATCACTTCCACTGAAACAGCAAGGTGCATTTGATTGTGCATCCCTGGAGTGTGATTGCTCCTCAAGATTCCTTTTTTGCATTTCAGTCTTAAACCTTGTGACTTGGTTTATTTCTTCCCGCTCCCCTCCTCTATTGCCAGGTCCCTTTTTTGTTTTTGGAAGTACCTTTTAGGAGCAAGTTTGAATAACTTTCATGGAAGCCAATTTCAAAGCAAGTTGAACCAGAGGTCACTAAAGCTTAGCCCCATAACTTGTTTTCAGTGCCAGCACTCAGTTTCAGGAGAAGGTTTATTCACTTGCTTCAGACAGGTGGGTCTAGTTTAGCATTCCTTGTGCAAGCTTACTTCTCTCCCCACCTTCCCTAGGGACAGCCATCAGCGGGATATCAAAACCCTCTGTGACCAGCCACCTTCCCTGCCTGGTGCAGCTGGGCACAGAAGAGGGCACTATGAGCCATCACACCAGGAGCTATTCCTGGTAACTAACCTTCTTTGGTGCCAACAGCAGCACTGGGCACAGAAGAGGGGCACAGCTTGCACAGTATGTGGGGCTCAATTCCTGGTAAGCGCCCCTGCAAACACGGGGAACACTTAGCAGGAACTCAGACTCACAACCACTGCAAAGTAGACCAGAGTCTGGGAATCCCCAGATGAATTCCTCACAGATTCCTAGTAAGGGTTCATGAATCACTAAAGGACTTCAGCATGCCCCACATAACCCTAATATTTCCCCTCTTCTTCTGTTCCTGCAATCCTTCAGACTCAAGCTGATCTTAAGGACTGATTACATATTTTTGTAAGAAAATAACCAATTCCATTCCATTTCCTCCCCTAACACCATTGTCTGTCTGGATAATAGCTATGCTGATCAGGGAATGTCTTGAAATCTGCCCAAGCCACCACCACCCTACAAATGCTCCAAATTTACCAGTATGCAACTACTGGAGAGGGCAAAGGAGAAGACCTGTTTGCTGATGTCACAATGGCAACTCTCCCTTATTGCTTTTGCTAGGGTGGGGGCATTTGAGTCACTGGTTACCTAGGCACATTCTTGCCTAAGCACTTACTGAGTGGTCAACCTGATTTGTCAGGGAAATTGCATGTTAAGAATCCAGGGCAATACTTTTTCAATGTTTGCAAGGTCACCTCTGGAATTTCTAGGAAGTCATCATTCTGTATAAGGTAAGGTTGGGACAAGTCTCTCTGTGTGCAGCAGCAGTAAAAGCTGTTTCATGATGCAACAGGATTGTCTGAAAAACTGGATGTGCCTTCGGGGACAAGAGGGGCCCTCTCTGGAAATCTGGCATGAAATAGCAGATCCCTGCCTTATCAGAGTGCTGCACTGTTTGCCTCTTCTTAATATACTTAGCATGTAAGTGTAGAAGCACATATTAAAAAATGCAGTATACCTCCAGCAGTCTCCAAAGGAAACCAGAAGCCTTAGAATGTCTTGCTGCGCCTGAAACTTCTCACTGCCTGGAGAAACTGTGAGGGTGTAACAATATATCCACTCCAGTTTTTCCGTCTCTGTCATACCTAATTGACCAAGAAACAAAATCCTGAATGAGAATATGTAAGTAAGAGCATGTTGGAACCTTAGTGGAGGATCACCTATAAGAAGATCACAATCCATTGTATTCTTGGATATCTAAGTGATTAGGTATCACTCATTCCTATAGGAGAAAATAGAGCATCCTTCTAGGAGTAGGGAGAGAATAACACTGAGACATGTTGAAAAGGGGAATGAGGAGGGAGTTCAGGGTCTGATGGGGGTAATGTGAAGAGAGTGCCGGAAGAGGTGCTGCAAGGGAGCAGGAGAGACCCACAGGAATATTTCCAGGAGGGGATTTGTAGAACTGGAGTGAAAACAGATGAGGCTAAGAGAAGCGATCCTTTTTCTCTAGCTCATGACATTTCAGGCCCTTTAACTAGGAGGATAATAGCATTTGCTTGCGTTTATTGTTGTGGTTTTTAAAGTATGTTCTGGGGTTCCTCAGTGAGATTAGTAATGACGGAAAACTTCCTAAAAAGATATCTTGCTCCTGGCCTGTTACTTTTTTTTCTTGCAGCAATTAGCTCCAAGGAAATTTCATGTGCATTCTAGGTTGCACACTCAGTGAGAATGGGGCACATTCTAATATGTGGTATCCTCAAATAATTTATGGGGCCAGTGCAGTAGAAAACTTGATGCGCATGGTGTTCCCCATACCCGAAAACCAAGATCTTACAATCTTTTGCAAGGGTAACTAAAAGAATGTAGAATGCAAAGTGTTATTTGAGTTGAGGTTGAGCTGCAACAAGGGTCGCTCCATGAAGGAGAATGCCACTTTTGCATGGGCATGTTTCAATGACATTCTGGGGACTGGGATGCAAAATGGAATGCACATGCCCTTCCATTTAGAGCAAGGGCAGGAAGCAATGTCCTCATTCCTTTGGTTCTGGCAGTTCAGATTTGCATCACATTGTCATGATATCATCCAGTTGGCTCCATGATTCCTGATCATTTGGACCAGAATGAACATAATCCTTCCTTTTATTTTAAACACCCCTCCCCACCCATCACAACTCCACAAAAGCTACTGGAAGTGGAGAAGAGAGGAAACTGTTGCAATATAGTGTGAAAAAGCAAAGTTTTGGGAAAGCCTTTTGGAGAAAGTTTCACACATACACTGCCTATCTTTTTTCATCAGAATGTTTTCCCATGCACATCCAGCTCGGTT
Source organism: Varanus komodoensis (assembly GCF_004798865.1). NCBI lineage: Eukaryota > Metazoa > Chordata > Lepidosauria > Squamata > Varanidae > Varanus > Varanus komodoensis. The sequence continues at coordinate 1,609,790 of NW_025336334.1, read as the reverse complement.
GAAATAAGAATTCTTGCAGTTTATTATGATTGACATCATGTGCTTTATCAATTTGCTGACTTATTTTCCATTTGTAATTACATTTTTCTACACTGGATTAGATGAGAATATAGGAAGGGTCTCTATTCACTGTTAGAAGAAACTGACTGTGCTTCCTTAAGTATGATTTATACTTCAGGTGTTCCAGGTAAGCATTCACAGTAATAGCCTTGGATCAGGGAGCTATGCTTATCCTTCTCTCCATACAGGAGATGCTTTAAAGCTGGGCTGGGCTAATTTCACTCCAGTGTCTTCTGCTCCCTTAATCCCTTTGGTCTTCTCAATGCATGTTAAATTGACCATGCTGGCTGGAGATAATGGGAGTTGTAGTCCAGCACATCAGGAGGGCACCCATTTGTGGAAGGCATTTTGTATCAAGGAGAATGGATAGTGGAAGAAAAGTCGATGGTGTCTGAAAACCTGTTTTTAGGGCTGCTTGTCCACCAGCCTGTTTCTTTTCAAGGAGGAACTCCTGGTGAGTTTCCAAAGAGCTCTAAGTGTCCATGGAACACAGCTGAAAAGCCAGTGCTGGAAAGCCATATTTACAGTACTATAACAGAACATTATTTTGTAGGATGCATTGACTATTGCCATGAAAGGGTAGATCTCAAGGCTCCAATTCATCACACAGCTGTTGCTGTGTAAGTTCCAAGGAATAGTTTTTGGTTCTTGGTGATTGTGCTAATTTGCAGAAACTTTCAATTTGTTGCATGCATAAGTATGCATCATATCACATTGATTTCTTTATATTTGCTGTACATGTGACAAGTGGTGCTGAATGTGTGAAAATTCACACATTCAATGTAGTTGAAAAAGCACTACATTGCTACATTGAAAAGCACTACATTGGAAGCAATGCAAAGTGAGATAATTGGTCTGTCCATGGTGGTTCACACATTCAAGTTATAGTTAATGGCCCAGTCATCAGGTGATCAATACAGAAGTGTGAACTAGCTTGCTTCTTCACCAGAAAGCCCTCTCAACTTTTCCAGTGAGGCTTTGAAATTAAAGGCTTCTAGGCTACCACAAGGATAAGCTATCACTCTGTCATAAGCTAAGTGGACGCCTTTGTGAGCTTATCACAAAAGCAGAATTACCTTCTTGGGCAATTTGCCGCTTTCCTCAGATGTGATTCTGTAACCAACAGTGGTGGCTGTAAACCCAATTCTCAATGAAGACAATCTGTTAATGAAATAAACATGGGCAATGCTGATAGATGCAGTTATGAGCTGGGTAATCTCATTGCCCATCCTAAATTTCCCAGATGCCAACTAATAGTTTCTGAAAACAAAAATGGTCCTGTGTTGATGCCCTTAATCTACATCATGGGATGTCCCAAATATTGGCATGTTTTGATTTCCTGCTTCTCACAGGTTTGATGGTGTATGGTTTCTGACTCCCAAAGAGACCTACATCCTATGCCTATTTTGCCTTCCCACCAGTCATTTGTCAAAGTTGTTTACCCCAGATGCTCCTACTTGACTATCATTTTTCACTGTTTTCCTCATAATTTAAGGATTAGTCATGTGAGCAGTCCCAAATAAATAGTGCCCACACACACAGCTAATGAATGAAAAGGATAATGTTGCAGTGCCATCTTTGGCACGGTGATGTCACCCGACGTCAAACTGTAGCCATTTGAGACTGAGAGGAATTTCAGTCAGGAAGACGTTTATACAGATTCTGAAGAGAGGAGGCATGTTCTGGCAATTAAGGAGCAATTTATTATCGATGAAATTGCTGGTTCAAACCCTCCTGCTGTCTACTATCTAGGATTCTAAAATCGAAAAGATACATAGGATCTGTCCCCATCATGGAGCCACAGATATGCATGTCTAAATCTTTCAACAATATCAGGTCTTCAGCTGTTAACAGCTGAGTTTCCTTAGCTGACCCTCAGCATCATGATGGGAGTCCCTCTTGCTTATCTTTGCCGTAGATTTTGCTCTTCTCTTAAATATAAAAAGAAACATTTCCTTAGCAGGTAGGGTTCATGCAATTATAAATTAATTAATACATGTAAATGCTTAAAATCTAATGGGGTAATGAGCATCAAAGCACTGTAGCAGCAAGCTGAATTCATTCCACTTTCTGCTTTTTATGTTTTAACTTTATTTGGTGTATTCCACTTTCTGCTTTTTATGTTTTAACTTTATTTGGTGTATTAAATTTACTTTAATGTAAATTTCATTACATTAAATTTTGTAATGAATTAAGGCCATAAAATGGGATGAATTATTCATCTGGATTCCTTATGGGCTTGTGCACTTGGGCATATTGGGAGGTATGTGGGTTTTTTCCCTTGTTCCCCCCTGCATTTTTGAATATTATTCTGCTTGTGCTCTGTTTGACTCCCTCATCAGAAAATGATATCACTTTATGCTTTTGTGTTAATAAATGGCATCTTGAGCTACCAAGTTAACAAGCAGGAGGAAGATAAAGTGCCCCTTCCCACTGTGCCTTGGTGTGTAAAAAATCTTGTTGTGCCTCGCAATAACCCTAATCCTACTGATAAGGAATTTTCCAGGCTATTCTCCCCTTTCTCCAGCTGTGCCTATGAGAACTCACCAAACCAAAATGTTGTGACCCAGTAATGCAAAGCAGAACAAACAGCAAATTGAAGTTAGAAGATTCTGGGGTTTCTTAACTTTGTGCAGTACTGGCACAACTAGTAACTGATAGATATACTGGATCCAAACGAAGCGAGTTGAACTTAGGTCCAATTGAAGTCAATGGGGCATGTTAGCCATGATTTAGCTCCTCCTGAAACTTAAGTTCAAATAACTTGGTTTGGATGCATCCCATTGGTACCAATGTGATTGCACACACCTGTAGGAGCATGGGAACTGCTCAGTACCACTACCCTGTGGTATGATGCCATTCTGTTATGGAATGGAATGCAAATGGCCATGATCCATGTAGGGAGAAGCTATTGCATTCTTTTGTTCCACCCACCAGTTCCTTTATAGTAAGGGAAGCAGATGGCTGAGTAAGGAAGACCCTTCAGCTTACTTTGCCCACATGTTTAATGCTCATGCCAAAGCCATGTAGAATTGTACCACAAGGAAATGATTTCATGTTACTCTAGGTTCATGAGAAGGGCCTCCAACATTCAGTTGCAAAACTGAAAAGTCTTATCCATTGAAATGGGGAAGGGATCTGTTTGATTGGCCGCTTAATGTGAATAAATCCAATTCACACTATCTGAATGAAAATGGAAATTGGTTGTGCAGTTGACCTTCTACATTCCCACTTCTCTGAATTTTGCAATGCAATTTGCCAACCCCCCCCCACAAAATGTGCACATTAGGGAAAACTGCATGCAAAAATGAGCACATTAGTGAAAATAACATATAAAATGTATCATATTAGAATTGCTTACAAATATGCATGTACGAATGAATGAAAGTGCATACAGATGGAGACATTAAAAATACAAACTGATATGAGAGCAGAATGAAGCAAAGGGGCAGTAGAAAAATGAAAAACTAACAAGTGAAGGCTTAGGGTTAGGGGAGGAACTTTGATCTCCAAGTGTGTGTTGGGCAGGAGAAATGTTAAGTACTCAGAAACATCTCACCATGGAAGTGGCATTCCCTATTCTTGCCATTTGTTCCCTCTTTCTTTTTTGATAGACACTGTTTTTACTTATAAAATCTTTCTTCCATAATCCAGTGAATTAGATATGCAACTGCAAAAGGAAGAACACCACAAATTGGTACAGAAGGCAGAGGCTCTTTTATTCCCAAGGAAATTCACAGTATGTTTTGGATTGCATAGTTTTTCCTCAGGGAGAAAATTAAATTCTGCAAGCAGCCTTTCAGTCAGCTCTTTATTCTCTCCACATTCCACCAATGCTGATAGCATGGTTCAGCAGTGAAGAAGGCATAAGATAGTATGCTTCTGTCTTTTCCTTGTTGATTTAGAAGTTGCTTCCTTTAAATGGGTGAGGGAATTACTTGGCAATGAGACACTGTCCACACTGGACCCATTGCTCACACTAGAGAGACTTAACGCTTCCCAGTGGAGGCCCCAAAATGAATGGAGAAATGACTTTCTGGAGCAGATCAGCAGATCTCCCTTATGTGAGCTCCATCCTGTCCTGTCCCAGAAACTAACATCATCGTTCCTTTCCAGTTGTCTCCTGAAGCATTAACTCTGCATTCTGCAAGCTACTCGTGGTTCTGTGTGAAAAAAATAAATGGGCTGCTCTTGCAAATACAAAGCTTGCTTTCTCACCAGGCACTGGAAACTCCAGTATCACAGTAGGAAAACAAGCCTGTCAGCTCATGGCTGTGTACATTTCGCCTACAGGAATCAGTAGGAAATAATGAGTGGGTACTTAAGAATGCAGTGCTTACAGGAATATCACTTAAGTCCTGCGTAATTGCATTAGAGTAGTGTCTGTTCATCACTTTAATACTTGGTTTCATATACTGTACCAAAGGTGCAATCCTCTGGGATTGCAGCCCATGAGGTGGAATCATGGGCTGCAAATACCCGTGTCCTGCTGCCAGCAGAGCAGGAGAAGGTAGGTGGTTTTGTCTCCCATTCCTCTAAAACTGCACACATTCAGCTAGGTGGACACTGAGCCTGCCCAGCTTACTGTACAGGGACATGTGATGGAGAAGCCACGGGAGATTTTCCTCTCCCTTCCCTTCATAAATGGTGCAGCAGATTGGATTTCCCAGAAGCTGCAGGAGAATGGGGGGCGGTTGGGTCCCCTCTGGAGGTGATACGATTATGATTCTGAAATATGCTCTGTTTCCTGGGACATTCTCCCAGGACTGTAGAATTGCTGTCAAAAAACAGAACCTAATAAAGTGAATAAAGCCCCACAAACATATCAATTTTATTATGAGTTAAACAAAATATAGTTTAAGAGCAACAGTAATGCCAGCTATAATTAAATTAAAATAAAGCACTCTTTCAATTTTGAACTTGTCAGAAACAGATGTTGTTTTTAAGGAACAGATGGAGATCCCACATATGGCCTGACTTAATAAATTGCTGTTTTCAAATAGTGTTCATTTTTCACTAAATGATTTTAATGAACTGAAGTGAGTGCCTTAGGAACAGTGTTTGCAGAGAGATGGACAATACAAGTGAAAGAGGAACTCACATTTGTGCTTCAGAACCCTTGGAGTTTTGCAGATGCCACGGCTTTGAACAATGCAGAAATCAGGAGACGACTCTTAAGATGTCACTCTTTCAGTCTTTCTTCCAGGCCCTGCTGGCTCACTTGGCTCACTAAGAATATGAAGGTTTCATAAGTGGCCAACTCTTGATTGCAATGGTTTGAAGTCTCAGCAGAATGATTTCATCAGCGACATTACTTATATATCTTGTTTTTCTTCACTTTGCATCCCACCATCTGAAGTACTGAAAATAAACACAATCCATGCATCCAGTTCCCCCGCCCCCCCGCCACAAAGTTTTATGTTAAAAAAATAACGAAGAGCAAAAACCTTCCACCAGAAGTCTCTCTCATCTACCTGACCCACTGCTCTTGTATGTGCTGTATTCTTAACAAGCATAACGTGATATCAGCTCCTCCACCATTCTTTCTTCTTGCACACCAAAGCTTCAGCCAGGGAGAATGTGATTGGTTAGGTATTGCACTCTTCCAAGCTAATCCCCAGAGCTGAAGAAAACAGACCCCTCTGCGTTCCCCTGCCCCACAGTCTTAATTTTAGTTAAGTTTAACGGAGTATACCACAAGGAAAGAGGGAAGGCTTCAGATGTGAAACTGCAATAGGAAAGGGTGTGCTTGGCACTATAGAACTGTGGATGAGAAGCAGACTCTACATGGAACAGTGAAAGTCAGAGATATGCAATTTGGCCTTGCCCAGGTGTTTTGTTTATTTATTTAGGAGGCTTCTATGCCGCCCCATTCGCCAAAGCCTCGGGGCGGCTCACAATAATAAATAAATAAACACAATATAAAAACAATACAGTTTGAGTCGACCTGGCCAAGAATAAAATAAATAAATAATATTAACAATTAAAATAACGTTTGAATAAAAAGGTCTTTGCCTGGTGCCAAAAAACGACGACGGTGCCAGGCAGACCTCTCTGGGGAGCGCATTCCATAGATTGGGCGCCACCGCAGAGAAAGCCCTCCTCCGGGTACTCACCCTCCTAATATCCTTCACAGAGGGCTCCCAGAGAAGGGCCTCTCCCGCTGATCTCAAGGGGTGGGTGGGCATATATGGACGTAGGCGCTCCTTCAGGTAACCAGGACCCAAGCCATTAAGGGCTTTATAGGCCATAACCAACACCTTGAATTGGGCCCGGACTTCAATGGGGAGCCAGTGAAGCTGACAGAGAACTGGAGTCATGTGAACATAACACCCAGTCCCCATCAGCAGCCTGGCAGCTCTATTTTGAACCAATTGAAGTATCTGGACCGTCTTCAAGGGCAGCCCCACGTAGAGCGTGTTGCAAAAGTCAAGTCAGGAAGTCACCAACACGTGTGTCACTGTCACCAGGCAGTCTTTCTCCAGGTAGGGACGCAGCTGATGGATCAGCTGAAGCTGAAAGAAAGCGCTTCTCGCCACCGCTGTCACCTGAGCTTCCAGTGAAAGCTCTGGGTCGAGGAGCACTCCCAAGCTGCAGACCTTGTCCCTAAGAGGGAGTGCAACCCCATTCAGGACTAAGTTCAGGTCCCCTTCCCCGAAGCCGGATCTGCCAACCAACAGGACCTCCGTCTTGTCTGGACTGAGCTTCAGTTTATTGGCCCTCATCCAGCCCATTACCTTGGCCAGGCACTGGTTCAGTACAGCCACTGCCTCACCTGGATTGGGAGAGAACAAGAGGTAGAGCTAGGTATCATCAGTGTACTGATGATTCCGCAGCCCACACCTCCTGATGTACTGATGACCTCCCCCAGCGTTTTCATGTAGATGTTAAATAGCAAGGGGGACAAGATGGAACCCTGCGGAACTACATGGCATAGCTGGCATGGCGCAGAGCCATAGTCCCCCAGCATCACCTTCTGGAATCGGCCATTGAGAACATGGCAGGATATGCATGGAAAGTGTTCAGTCTCTTAGCACTGCCACCAAATAGCATTATCATTTCAGAAAGAAATATATCACTGAAATTACATACCTTAGGAAATGTTGCTGTAGCATTTCAGGGAAAACATACCACAAGTGGTAATTTGGTTATTCACTTAGCCTTCCTTAGCAACCTTATCTCATCCATATACTGAGGACAAAAGTCCCCATTGTTTGTCGTATACCATAGTCGGCTCTTTGCATTTTTTCAATTTGCCAGAATGCTGTATTATGTTTTGCTATTCTTTAGTGGCACAAGGCTTTGCCGAAACATAGCACAGTACATTGCAGCTACCTGTAATGCTCAGAATTTGCAGGTTCTTTGCATCCTATGGAGGAAGAAAAGTCACCACTGCACTTCTCTTACACTGTTAAACACTTAGATGGTGGGAATCAACCATCTCACTGCTTCACTGGAGTGCAAGGAGACAAGGCTGGGGCGCTACCAGGATGCCATGTTTGCTGGCAGCACCCACCTCCTCCCCTTCTCATTCCCCTAACACCCACAACAGCCCAACTCTAAGATGAAAGCTCCTGCAGCCTCAGAGCCATGGCCAGCACAATTCCTGACACATTGGCCATGAGGGCAGAGGGAAGCCACTCGGTCTAGAGCTAGAGGGAGCACTTGATGCTTGCTGTCACTTATTTACTACCCTGCTCATCAAGGATTTGGGCTGGTTTATCACTGCAGATGGTGACTGCAGCCAAGACATTAAAAGACGCTTGCTACTTGGGAAGAAAGCTATGGCAAATCTAGACAGCATACTAAAAAGCAGAGACATTACCCTGCCAACAAAAGTGCATATAGTCAAGGCTACAGTTTTCCTAGTTGCAATGTATGGCTGTGAAAGTTGGACCATAAGGAAGGCTGAGCGCCAAAGAATTGAGGCCTTTGAATTGTGGTGCTGGAGGAGACTCCGAGTCCCTTGGACTGCAAGGCGTTCAAACCGGTCAGTCCTAGAGGAGATCAACCCTGACTGCTCTGTAGAAGGCCAGATCCTGAAGATGAAACTCAAATACTTTGGCCACCTAATGAGAAGGAAGGACTCCCTGGAGAAGAAGAAGGGGACAGCAAAAGAAGAAGGGGATTGCAGAAAATGAGGTGGCTAGATAGAGTCATTGAAGCAGTTGGTGTGAGCTTAAGTGGATTCTGGGGAATGGTGGAGGTCAGGAAGGCCTGGATGAATGTTGTCCATGGGGTCGCAATGGGTTGGACATGACTTTGCGACTAGCAACAACAACAATGCTTTTAAGAGCTACTGTTGTGTAGCAGTGCAGTGGAAGGGCTGCGAGCCAGTGCAGCCCCAAAACAAGTTACACCTCATGCTCAAACTCACTAGCAGCCTTAGGCAAATGAGTGTTAGTCAGCCTCAAGTCATAGAATCAGAATAGTAGAGTTGGAAGGGGCCATTAAGGCCATCAGGTCCAACTCCTGCTGTTGCAGGACACCAGTTTACACCATCCCACTCAGATGGCTGTCCAGTTTCTTTTTGAATGTCTGTAGACAGCCATCGATGATGTGGGTGTAATGGCTTTCCAGAATTCTCTGATAATGCATATGAAGCATGTTGACAACCTAGGAAAAGCAAAGCTTGCCTAGTGGTGGGATAAATATTATTTAGTACATAATAGTCTGGTTTCTTCCTTGGTGGTGGTGGCACAAAAACACTACCCACTAAATGCAACCTTTATTTGGCAGTTCCACTTAGGTCAGTGTTTAAGAATTACTAATCCAACTCTTCTTGGAGGGGTAGCTGTGTAATCTACTCAAGCATATGGTGCAATACATGTCTTAAGACCTTAAGGCACTACAAGAGGCATCATGGTTTGAGCCTTACTCTGCATCTGCCAGCACTGTGCTTGGATTGGTGTGAGTGCCCCCATTTTTAAGGTCCTGGGTGAATGCCCAAAGAGCAGGTGCAAATTGCTGCCACTTCAGCCACCTGCTGCAGAGCTGCTTGGGATGTGGCAGTCCATGTTCTCCTCAACCACAAACTTCATGGCTCAGCAAGCCTTCAAGAAGATTGTTCAGTTCCTTTCTCATGTGTAACTGAAGAGTTTATTGAACAACTAAGCAAATCTCCACTGATAAACGTATTTTTTGCTATGTAAAAACATTTATCATAATCCCCTTCTGGCTAAAATTTACTCAGTAGCATCATATTCTGTTCTGACAGCAACTTGGTGCTACACAACTAGTGAAAGGGAAATCAACCCATCAGTTTCAAAAGAGGGAAAATCACTTAAAAGCTTTAATGAAAGGGGTTTTTTTTAAGTCTCAAAGAGGTTTTTTGTATCTTAATTTCCCTACTTACTGGAGTAATAAAATTTACTCCAATGCTTTCCCTCCCCCTTTCTCTTCACATCAAGGGTAATTTGTGTAACATTCTGGACAGCAAAGGGTAGCATAGAAATGAATCAGGCTGTGATCATAATTGCATAATGTGATAGGTTGGCAAAGCATTGACAGATGCACAATATGGAAGAGAAAGGCTTTTCGTTTCCAAGCTGGTACCACAACTCCTAAACTCCCAGCTTCATACTGTTCTTGTTTACAGCACACTGTGTTCCTTTAAGTCAGTCCCACGCTTAAAGATGCAGCCCTCAGCAACTTGAAAGCAAGACCAGAGCAAGTAATTGGTAGTACCTGTGTTTTCCTAGAGCTCAGCTACACTGTCAGCAGAATCTTATGGTGTAGTTCTTACTGGGCTAAGCTATGGCTTTACTGAGGGTTTGAAAAAGGAAAAGAAACCTCCAGCACAAAGAAAAGTACACATCAAGGAGAGAATTCTCTGTGAGATACTAATTTTCTTTAGTCTTTTCTGAATGTTCTTGCATTTCTTAGATGTATTCTAACATGTTACTCCCCCCACCTGCAATCTTCAGTTGTTCCAGTCCAGCAAAATTGTAACACATGGCTCTGCTGATCTCATAGTTCAGCTTTCCTTGTGTATGCAGGATCATCAGCCACACTTTGCACAGATGTACCATTTCAGAGACATTCAGCTCTCACTGTAGACTCAACTTTGCCTGTGGTAGGCAAGTCCAGCTTTTTACACTTCCACCAAAACCCAAAACGTCCTGCCAGAAGCAGAAAGTTTGTACTTTTGTCTGACTCATAGCCATCCATTAGATAGAGCCCATGGCAAGATGTACCACAGTTATAGGACTTGGAATCACCTGGTACAGATCATCTGCTAAGCGGATTTGTATATTGGGTTGAATCCAGTGGTTGCCCAACTTATGTCTGATTCATTTCAGTTGGTCTATTCTAAGCAGGACTAGCATTGGATGAAAGCCATTGGATTCCCCATAGAAGCCCATGTGAACTTTCTGAAGTAAATACAGATATATATTTAGCAGATAGATGTGTTTATTCATATTTTGAAATATTACATGTCAGAATGGCAAAAGCAATAGATTGATGTTAACATTTGTTTTGTCCTTTCTTTGCAGCAATTACAGTGCACTGTTAGGTGTATGGATCTATGGGTTTTTTGTTGTGGTCTTGCTGATATTGGACCTTTTGTATTATTCCTCAATGAACTATGATATTTGCAAACTTTACCTAGCAAGATGGGGAATTCAGGGGAAATGGATGAAACCGGAACCAAGCCGGTGGATTAAGCCTGCTCAGGACCCAAGACAAGTACAGCCTCAGCCTACAGCTCAAACATCACAGGCAGTACATGCATTAAAAGGAGAAGCTTTAAATCCACCACTGATGTCTTTTCCAAGTTCAACTGCCTGGTAAGTTTTTAATGGCATGGTGCCTCATTTTTTCTTATCATAACCTTTTTAGTTGAGAATAGTCATGACAGTTAGAGCAAAGTGGATTTATTAACAACTTTGGCATCTGTAAAAAGAAGGAGACGCACTGTAATGTTCAGTGACTTAAGCGAGACTGATACTGGTCAGAAAGAGTCCTGAGAAAGGGCTTCCTCAGGCCTCTTCCTTCCAGGTCTTCAGGAAAGTTTTGAAATCCCACTTCTTTTTGATTGCCTTATCTTGGACTGCTAGTTTTATTGGTAACTCTTTCTTTATCGAATGCATACTTATTGAGGCAAGGTCTATATTTGTTTTGAATGCTTGAAAGAAAACTTCTATGCTGCTTTGAGAGAGTTCTACCCTTAAACATGCCCAAAGCATAATTTCAGATAAATCAATACATTTTGTGTTTAAGTGTGCTCTCATTTCATTTTGGATAGCTTTATTACAGGGTTTGAAAGGTAAAAAATATACAGAAGCAATTTACAATTATTGTCTTCTGCACAATACTAACCAGAGTTAAGAGTGTCACTGTTGTTACCTGTGAAGTGTCACCTTCAACTTCTGGTACTGCCCAGTAGCTACCCTTCAGGAGTTTCTCTGCCCATCACCATTATTTATTTATTTATTTATTAAAACATTTCTATGCCGCCCCTTGCCGAAGCCTCGGGGCGGCTCACAACATCGAATAAAATACACAATAAATTAAAACAATAACAATTAAAATATATACAGTAGAATAAAATAAGCCGCCCTGGCCAAATAAAATTCAATAATATTAACATTTAAAATGCTGCTTAAATAAAAAGGTCTTTGCCTGATGCCGAAAAACAAATAACGACGGCGCCAGGCGGACCTCTCTGGGGAGCGCATTCCATAACTTAGGCGCCACTGCTGAGAAAGCCCTCCTCCGAGTAACCACCCTCCTAATTTCCTTCACTGAGGGCTCCCGGAGGAGGGCCTCTCCCGCTGATCTCAGGGGGCGGCTGGGCATATATGGACGTAAGCGCTCCTTCAGGTAACCAGGATCCAAGCCGTTTAGGGCTTTATAGGTCATCACCAACACCTTGAATTGGGCCCGGACTTCAATGGGCAGCCAGTGAAGCTGCTGGAGAACTGGAGTCATGTGAACATAACGTCCAGTTCCCGTCAGCAGCCTGGCAGCTCTATTTTGAACCAATTGAAGTATCTGGACCGTTTTCAAGGGTAGCCCCACGTAGAGCGCATTACAGAAGTCAAGACGGGAAGTCACCAGTGCATGAGTCACTGTTGCGAGGCAGTCGTACTCCAGATAGGGGAGCAGCTGATGAATCAGCCGAAGCTGGAGGAAAGCGCTCCTCGCCGCTCCTGTTACCTGAGCTTCGAGTGAAAGCTCCGGGTCGAGGAGCACTCCCAAGCTGCGGACCTTATCCCTAGGAGGGAGTGCAACCCCGTTCAGGACAAGGTTCAATTCACCTTCTCCGAAGCCTGAACCGCCTACCAACAGGACCTCTGTCTTGTCTGGATTGAGCTTCAGTTTATTGGCCCTTATCCAGCCCATTACCTCGGCCAGGCACCGGTTCAGTACAGCCACTGCCTCACCTGGATTGGTGGAAAACGAGAGGTAGAGCTGGGTATCGTCAGCGTACTGGTGATTCCGCAGCCCACACCTCCTGATGACCTCTCCCAGCTGTTTCATGTAGATGTTAAACAGCAAGGGGGACAAAATGGACCCCTGCAGTACTCCATGGCATAGCTGCCATGGCGCAGAGCCATAGTCTCCCAGCACCACCTTCTGGAATGGGCCATTGAGATAGGAGCAGAACCACTGCAAAGCAGTGCCTCTGACCCCCAATCCCGCAAGCCTATCCAGAAGGATACCATGGTCGATGGTATCGAAAGCCGCCGAGAGGTCCAGGAGAACCAACAGGGACGCACTCCCCCTGTCCTTCTCCCTGCACAGGTCATCGTACAGGGTGACCAAGGCAGATTCAGTACCGTACCCGGGTCTGAAGCCGGATTGAAATGGGTCCAGATAATCAGTTTCATCCAAGAGTGCTTGGAGTTGTCCCGCCACCACTCGCTCTAACACCTTGCCCAGAAACGGGATGTTGGCCACTGGTCTATAATTAGTGGCCATCTCTGGATCCAGTGACGCCTTCTTCAGGACCGGTCGTATTACCGCCTCCTTTAAAAGGGCAGGCACCCGACCCTCCCTCAGAGAAGCGTTAACCACTTCCAAGATCCAGGTCCCAATCCCGTGCTTGGAATCCTTTATTAACCAAGACGGGCAAGGGTCCAAAAGGCAAGTGGTGGGACGTACTCGTCCAAGCACCTTGTCCACATCATCAGGCTGCAGTAACTGAAATTCATCCAATAATTCTGGACCAGACGGTAGCATCGGTGTCTCCCTTAAGACCTCTGACTCAATAGTGGAATCCAGCTCGCGACGAATCTGAGCGATTTTCTCCCTGAAATGCCTGGCAAAGTCGTCACAGCGGGCCTTTGAGGGTGGAATCAGATCTTCTTTCGGACCTGGACGGACCAGGCCTTGCACCACTCAAAAGAGCTCTGCCAGATGACATTGTGATGAGGCAGTGGAAGCAGAAAAAAATCTCTTTTTCGCCGCCCTCACCGCCACAGCATAGGCCCGATAGTGGGCTCTTAAGTGTGTTTGGTCAGATTCATCCCGTGATTTCCTCCACCTACGCTCTAGCCGTCTCCCAACCTGCTTCATCGCCCTCAGTTCAGGAGTATACCAAGGGGAAGAGTGGGCTCTGCCCGGTGGGAGAGGGTGCTTAGGAGCGATCGTGTCTACAGCCCTGGTCATCTCCCCGTTCCACAGTTCGAACAGAGCCTTGACAGGAGCACCCGTCTTGTCAGCCGGAAACTCCCCCAGAGCCTTCTGGAATCCTTCCGGATCCATCCGGCTCCGGGGGCGGACCCACACAATTGGGTCCGCACCCTTACAGAGGGAGAGATCACTCTCGAGCACAAACCTCACCAGGAAGTGATCTGACCATGACAGGGGAGTCAAGCATAAATTCGTCACCCTCAGACCACCCTCTTCCTGCCCCGTCGAGAAAACCAGGTCCAGAGTGTGTCCACGTTCATGGGTCGGGCCGGTGACATGTTGAGACAGCCCCATGGCTGTCATGGAGGCCATGAAGTCCTGAGCCGCCCCGGTCAGACTAGCCTCGGCATGGAGATTGAAGTCCCCCAGGACCAACATCCTGGGGGTCCTCAACACCAGGTCCGAGACCGTCTCCGTCAGCTCAGGTAGGGAGACTGTTGGGCAGAAGGGTGCACGGTACACCAACAGAATCCCCAATCTGTCTCGGTCGCCCAACACCAAGTAGAGACACTCCAGCCCTGGTCTCGAAGGGACAGGAAGTCCTGTGAGGGAGATGGAGGCTCGGTAAACTAAAGCAACCCCCCCTCCCCTCCCCTCCGGCCGTGAACGGTGCTGGACCAGATACCCGGGCGGGCACATTTGAGAGAGGGCGACATCCCCCCCCTCCCACCCAGGTCTCCGTTATGCAGGCCAGGTCGGCCCCCTCATCCACAATCCAGTCATGGATGAGGGCAGATTTGTTATTGACCGACCTGGCATTAAGCAACAGCACCGTCAGGCCCGAGGGGCGACTGACAAGACTCCCTGGCACCCTCTGGCTGGGAGCAAAACCAGAAGTAGGGACAGGTGTCAGCCATCTGTCCCTCCTTCTTCTATGCGGACACGTTAAGCTCCCACCGCTGTTACGTCCTCTGCCCATCACGACCCCAATGGCCGCGCTGGTGCACTCCCCAGGAAATGCAAATGGCAGCCTGGCCAGGGACGACTCCATAAAACAATATAAACACTACAAAATTATAAAAACATTTAAAAAACTCAGCGCTCAGCAGGAGGGCCTAACACAACGAGAGTGAAAGCCCCCTGGCCAGCCCAGCCCCCCACTCGGCCCCCCCAAACGGCGGTGACCGCCCTTTGGCCGACGCCCTTCGGCCACCGGCCCCGGCCGCCGCCGGCGCTTTCAAGCCACCGGGCTCCCGACACCCCGCCTCGGCCGGCACGCCTCGAACGCGTGCAGGGGCGTGGCAGAGCAGCCAGGTGGGTGGTGGAATGGCGGGCGGCGCGGCGCGGAGCGGCGCGGTCTGTGCGGCGTAGGCTGAGGCGCAGCAGATTAGAGCTATCCATTTCTTTCCACTGATGACCATTACTTCTAAAAGGCTTAGATGCACCTTAGTCTAGTGTCTCAGCTTTGACCATTCCTGCTTTGGCATTGCTGGGAGACGAGACTAGTGAAGGAGCCTTGATTCCTGACAAAATGAAGAAACAGAGGCTATCATGCTTCAGGCATATCACATCACTTCAGGCACAACTCATGGGAGAAGACAATAATGCTGGGGAAACAGAAGGCAGAAAAAGAAGGGAAGGACCATGCATGAGATGGATTGATTCCATAATGGAAGCCACAGCCTTGAGGTTACAGGAGCTGAGCAGGGCTATCAAATACAGGACATTTGGGAAGACATTCTTTCCTAGGGTTGTCATAAGTTGGAGTTGACTTGACAGCACATAGCAACAACATGTGAGGTCTCAGTGATCCAGGGAACATGAAGAGGCTTCAGGCTTGTCTGGTGCTCACTTTCATTAGAGGCTTGAGCTGAGCACAAGGATTCCTATGCAGTGGAGGACAGCACAAGGACTGAGGTTCAGCAGGAGAGCTGGGGACGGCATAGGCAGGAGCAAGGGGTATATTGTGCATGTGTATTTTCTGTGCAGGTGGGTGTTTGAGTAGTTTACCTTTGAATCTCAGCTATTTGGATTTCTGTGAAATACATATTTGGTATGGAGTGGTTCACTCTGGGTTCAATGGAGTGGGGATGTGTTCTGAGACCCAGAGTGCTCCTCTGCCTTACATTCAGTTTTTTGGACTGCCTGCTGGCCTTGCAGTCTTACTGGATCACCTTCTGCGAAACAGGTGCTTTGTGACTGGCCATGCCCACTACTACAGCCATTGTGTGAATGGACACCCCCACGGTGTTATTCCAAATGTGCTCAAAAAGATGAAGAAAAATTAATATAAGGTCTTAAGTAGCTGGATTTCTTTCTATATGATGAGTGTGGTGATAATTTTTCATGTGTTTGAATGATTTTTTTGCTATAGGTAATAGTCATTTTCATGCTATGTTTTATCTAAGAAACAGATTTACTTGAAAATTATAGCTTAGCTTTCTGTATATTTCTATTGAACTTCACCGATTTTTTTCTAGGGTTCTAGAAACTTGGTTCTATCTTCATTTTTTTTTTTTTTTTTTTGCTGAATAAACCGGGATTAATTAGTTAACCTAGGCAATGTTTTGTCATATCTGACAAAGGTCAGAGGGCCAGTCTTTCCATTAATTACCATGAGACACAGCATTTCATCATGAGGGCAGAGATGTCCAGCTTCCACAATGCATACACTGTTCCACCTCTGAAAAGAGGTGATGGCTCAGGCCTGCAGATGTCAGGTCATATCCATACCTTCTCCTGTTGGAAATTCCCTGTTTATATGAGTAGTACAGGAATGAGAGCATCCCAGTAGTCTAAAAGTGAACTGATTTGTGGGTTCCACATGTTGGAAGGACAAGGGTTGTAAAGGTAGCATTTACCTAGCAGAAATCTGCTTTTGGTCTTTTCTACCTGCCATCTGGCAGCATCCTCATTCCTCACCGTACCCATTGTCAGAGAGGAGAGAGAGACTTGAACAAGTTAGCTCTTTAAAGGACTTAGCAAGGAAATAAGGGGACACCTAGTGGTAAAGTATAGCACTCTTTCTTGTTCCTTCGCCTTGTACACAATTTTCTGCTTTGCCCTCTGAAAAGAAAAAGGAAGTCAAGACGTACACTCTGCTACACATTGTAATGTGATTACAAACATCAACACACCTGAAAACTTTACAGAGAACTATTTTGAGAGTTAATTCCTTAAATGTATCAAAGTTGCTTTTAAACTACATTGTTTGTAAAAACTGGGCTTTGGGCATCCTACAGCATACATACTTTCACCTTAATCTTGCTTTAAAAAAAGTATCCGTTTGAACCATATATATCCATCTTCACTGGCCAGTTTATGCAAGGGATAAAACCCATGCAAGCTCAAGCATTAACAGCTATCCTCAACCTAACTGGATGTAGGAAGCCTTATTGACAATAAGATAATGGGGATTGTTTCCAAAGGCTTCATGGAAGAAGTAAATTTTGAGGAGAGGTTTGTAGGAAGTAGGTGAGGTAAGAAGATGGAAATGGTTTGGAAGGCATTCCCAGGCAGTAATGGGTTACATGCAAGCAAGATATGGAAATACTTGAATGAGGAGGAAATCCTTGGATTCTGAGTGGGTTGAAGCCACAGAGACAAAGGCAATGGGTGTGTGTCAGGCTATGAGAACACAGAGAAGCAGGAGATGAACAAGGGCAAGAGATATGTCAGGGAATGGGTAGAAAGCCAAATCAGAGGAGTAAGGAAGGAGTTTTGTATGGGTGCAAGCGGGGTAATTGATGTTGGCAGCAGATTGCTGAATAAAGATGACAGAAACAGAAAGGACGAGGTTGCAATAGTCAAGGCAAAAGATGACTGAGATGTGTGCCTGAGTTTTGCCTATTATACTATCTGCTTATTTCTAATTGCCCTTAAAATCTACTAAGACACAAATCTACAGACCACCCAAATTAAAGCTGAGCTGAAAATGCCAGCCCACAGACTACAAAATGGAGCATAATTGGCAGCAGTATTCTTTTTTTTAAATAAGTTTTATTCTGTATAAACCTAATACAAACAAAAACTAAAAACAACATCAATCATTGGAAACATCGGACCTACTGGGTCAGCCCCCCCACATTTTTTCTTTTTATGTTAACTTATGAACATATTTAAATCTATGCGAAGCCCCATTTAGCTAGCCAAAAATAAAAATAGTCCCAAGTTTCATAGAAGTAAGTATCTTCTTTCTCCTTCAATGACAAAGTCAACCTGTCCATTTCTGCACAGTCCAAGATCTTTTTCAGGATCATTTCATCGGTGGGTGGCTCTTCACTCTTCCAGTGTTGGGCAAATACAATCCTCACCGCAGTAATTACATGTAAAGTCAAGTACATTTCTTGTTTACTAATATCATCAGGTATAATGCCTAATAAGAACCTTCAGGTTTAAAAGCTAAAGATTTTTTGTAACATTTCCTCAAGCCATTTATGTATTTTAAACTAATACTTTTTCACTTTATCACAAGCCCACCACATATGATAGAAGGTACCCACTTTATCTCCTTCAGTGGATCACTGCCTGGTCGTGGCAAAGGGGCTTGCATAGCTCAATGAAGCTATGCCATGCAGGGCCACCCAAGACGAACAGGTCATAGCAGAGAGCTCTGACAAAACGTGATCCACTGGAGAAGGAAATGGCAATGCACTCCAGTATCTTTGCCATGAAAACCCCATGGACAGTATCAAAACGCAAACAGATACGACGCTGAAAGATGAGCCCCTCAGGTCGGAAGGTGTCCAATATGCTACTGGGGAAGAACAGAGGGCTAGTACTAGTAGCACCAGAAAGAATGAAGCAACTGGGTCAAAGCTGAAAGGACACTCAGTTGCAGATGTATCTGGTGGTGAAAGGAGAGTCCGATGCTGCAAAGATCTATACTCCATAGGAACCTGGAATGTAAAATCCATGAATCAAGGCAAGCTGGATGTGGTCACACAAGAAATGACAAGACTGAAGATCGACATCTTAGGAATCAGTGAACTAAAATGGACAGGAATGGGTGAATTTAATTCAGATGACCATCAGGTATACTACTGCGGGCAAGAATCCCTCAGAAGAAATGGAGTAGCCTTCATAGTCAATAAAAGAGTAGGAAAAGCAGTACTGGGATACAATCTCCAAAATGACAGAATGATTTCAGTTCGAATCCAAGGCGAACCATTCAACACCACAGTAGTCCAAGTCTATGCCCCAACCACTGGT
>NW_025336334.1:1535620-1590838 GCF_004798865.1 Varanus komodoensis | reverse complement strand
TTCAGATGACCATCAGGTATACTACTGCGGGCAAGAATCCCTCAGAGAAATGGAGTAGCCTTCATAGTCAATAAAAGAGTAGGAAAAGCAGTACTGGGATACAATCTCCAAAATGACAGAATGATTTCAGTTCGAATCCAAGGCGAACCATTCAACACCACAGTAGTCCAAGTCTATGCCCCAACCACTGGTGCTGAAGAGGCTGAAGTTGACCAGTTCTATGAAGGCCTACAACACCTTCTAGAATTAACACCCAAAAATGATGTCCTTATCATCATGGGGGATTGGAATGCTAAACTAGGAAGCCAAGAGGTAACTGGAATAACAGGCAAGTTTGGCCTTGGAGTACAAAATGAAGCAGGGCACAGGCTGGCAGAATTTTGTCAAGAGAACACGATGGTCATAGCAAACTCTTTTCCAACAACCCAAGAGACGACTCTAGACATGGACATCACCAGATGGTCAACACAGAAATCAGATTGACTATGTGCTCTGCAGTCAAAGATGGAGAAGCTCTGTACAGTCAGCAAAAACTAGACCAGGAGCTGACTGTGGCTCAGATCATGAGCTTCTTGTTGTGAAATTTAGGTTTAATTGACGAAAGTAGGGAAAAGCACTAGGCCACTCAGGTATGACCTAAATCATATCCCTGATGAATATACAGTAGAGGTTACAAATAGATTTAAGGAATTAGCTCAGATAGACAGAGTGCCTGAAGAACTATGGACGGATGTTTGCAACATTCTACAAGAGGTAGCAACTAAAACCATCCCAAAGAAAAAGAAATGGAAGAAAGCAAAATGGCTGTCTGAGTAAGCTTTACAAATTGCTGAGGAAAGAAGGGAAGTGAAAGGCAAGGGAGAAAGAGAAAGATACATTCCATTGAATGCAGAATTCCAGAGAATAGCTAGAAGAGGTAAGAATGCCTTCTTAAATGAACAGTGCAAAGAAGTAGAAGAAAACAATAGAATAGGGAGGACCAGAGATCTCTTCAAGAAAATTGGAGATATGAAGGGAAAGTTTCATGCAAAGATGAGCATGATAAAGGACCAAAATGGCAGGGACCTAACAGAGGCAGAAGAGATTAAGAGGAGGTAGCAGGATTACACAGAGGAGCTATGCAAGAAAGAGCTTAACGTCCCTGATAACCACAATGTGGTGGTCACTGACCTCGAGCCAGACATCCTGGAATGTGAAGTCAAATGGGCCTTAGGAACTCTGAGCAACAACAAAGCTAGTGGAGGCGACAGTATTCCAGCTCAGCTATTCAAAATCTTAAAAGATGACGCTGCAAAAGTGCCAGCAAATTTGGCACTTTGGCACTCAATATGCCAGCAAATTTGGAAAATTCAACAGTGGCCACAGGATTGGAAAAGGTCAGTTTACATTCCCATCCCAAAGAAGAGCAATGCCAAAGAATGTGGAACCTATGAATATTCAAACATGTTGGTGTGAGCTTAAGTGGACTCATAGAAACACAGAAACAGAGCGAGTCAGAAGGGGCCTCCCGGGCCATCTAATCTGACCTCTGGCACCAGCCAGCTCCGCTCACGACATGCCCACCATGTGCACGTCTAGCCTTTCCTTGAACACCTGCACCGATGTGGCCTCAACAACCTCTCGTGGAAGCCCATTCCATATCCTCGGGGTTCTAACTGTCAGGAAATGCTTCCTGGCACCCAAATGAAACCTTGGCTCCCTGAGCTTTGCTCCTTTGGAGCGTGTTCTGCCTTCCTCTGCAGGGGAGAACAGGTCTCTACCCATCTCCATGTGACATCCCCTCACATACCTGTATGTCGCCAACCTATCCCCTCTGAGTCTCCTCTTCTCCAGGCTGAAGAGACCCAGTTCCCTCAGTCTCGCCTCATACCCCATCCCCTGCAAACAGGCCACCAACCCTGTGGCCCTATGCTGCTCTGACTCCAACCTGGCTATATCCTTTCTGTAACGAGGGGCCCAAAACTGAACACAATACTCCAGAGTCATGTAGAGTGGTAGTAATACCTCTCTTGATCTAGAAGCCACACTTCTGGCTATGCAACCAAGGGTGGCGTTCGCCCTCTTGACCACCGCATCACACTGCTGACTCATGTTAAGCCTGCAGTCAACCAGTACCCCGAGGTCCCTATCACAAGTGCTGCTCTCCAGCTACTTGTCATCTAACCTGTACTTAAGACGGCTATTCCTGTGCCCCAGGTACCTTGCATTTATCCACATTGAACCTCATTCTGTTGTCTCCTGCCCACTTCCATAGTCTGTCCAGATCCTTTTGGACCTGAAGTACCTGCTCCTCAGTTGTGGCCACTGCTCCAGTTTTAGTGTCGTCTGCAAATTTGATCAGCAGAGTGTTCACCACTTCTTCCATGTCATTAATGAAAAGATCAAACAGGATCAGCCCTAGGACAGAGCCCTGGGGGACCTCACTTGTCACTGGCCACCATCCCTACAATTCCCCACTAATGGTAACCTTCTGCTTTTGGTCAGTCAACCATGCCCTAATCCACCGGACAGTGCTTCGGTGTATCCCAAAACTCCTCAGTTTCTCCACCAGGATATCATGGGGCACTTTGTCAAAGGCCTTGCTGAAATCCAGGTATACAACATCCACTGCATTCCCTCCATCTAGCCATCTTGAAACCTTGTCATAAAATTCCACAAGGTTTGTCTTGCAGGACCTGTTTTCGCGGAAGCCACGTTATGTGGCTGTCAGCCTCCCTTCCCTATCTTGTATCACTAGATCTCTCTCTATTATGAGCCTTTCCATTATTTTTCCTAGAATGGACGTAAGGCTAACAGGTCTATAATTCCCCACGTCCCTTCTAGTACCCTTTTTGAAAATTGGGACCACTGATGCCACCCTCCAGGCCTCTGGAACTTCACCGGTTCTCCATGAGGCCTCAAAAATGGAGACCAGCGGGCATGAGAGAACCCCTGCCAACTCTCTAAGTACTCTTGGGTGTAACCCGTCAGGGCCTGGCGCCTTTGTAATGTACAATGCCCTGAGGAGTCCCTCAACTTCAAGGGGGGGTAACTCTAATCTGTGCCCCTAAGTCCCCAGCCTCATCTAATCTCCTATGTGGATATCTCCCATTCTGCTTTGGGGAGAACACAGAGGCAAAATTGTCATTTAGCATCTGTGCCTGTTCCCTCATATCAGTCACTGCATCTCCTTCCTCCTTATTTAGTGGTCCCACCACTTGTCCCCCCTTCCTCTTCCTATTTACGTGCTGAAAGAAGCCCTTTTTGTTGCTCTTGATATTCTTGGCAAGTCTCAGCTCGTAATCAGCCTTAGCCTTGTGAAGAATCTTTCTGCAACGGGCCTCCTCCTTCCGGTATACCCTTTTGTCTATTTGCCCCAGTACCCATTTCCTACGCAGGTTCCTCTTTCGTCTAATCCCTCTAACCACCTCCTTTCGCATCCATGGCGGCACCCTTCTCCGCCTCCCCACCTTACTGACTAGAGGTATCATCAAGGCTTGTGCCTCCAAAACCTCCCTTTTGAGTGCCATCCACCCCTCCTCAACTCGCTTACCTTCCAGTAACCTACCCCAGGAGACTTTCCCCAGTCTGGCCTTCACTTGGCCAACGCTGGCCCTCTTGAAGTCCCAGCTTCTAGTGCTCAACCTGCTGGATGTCCCCAGTTCCCTGATCTCAAAGCAAAGGATGGAGTGATCACTCACATCCAGAGCTCCCCAAATCTGTACTTCATCTATCAGCTCCTCCCTATTGGTCAAGACCAAGTCAAGGATGTCCCCCCCCCCCATCGCCTCTCGAACCCTCTGTGTGAAAAAAGCTCCCTCAATAGCTTCTAGGAAGCGACGTGACCTGGCTGTTACCGCCGAGTGAGTCTCCCAGGTAATATCCGGGAGACTGAAATCTCCCATAATTACTGTGTCTCTCCCTCGAGATATCCTTAGAATCTGGCCTGTCAGGACATCATCCAGGGTCTCACGTTGACCTGGAGGGCGATAACATACCCCCACTGTCAGGTCTCTTTCCCTGTCAAAACCCCTAAGTTTCACCCAGACTGCCTCTACCGAATCCCCATCTGTGCTGCATTCTATCTCACTGCATCCTATCCCTTTCCTGGCGTATAAAGCCACTCTCCCACCCCTCTTTCCCTTCCTGTCCTTTCTAAAAAGGTGATACCCTTCTATGTTCACGTTCCAGACTTGCCTTTCATCCCACCAAGTTTCTGTGATTCGCACCAGATCATACCCTCCTATTCCCAGGAGAGCTTCAAGCTCTTCCTGCTTATTACTCATGCTCCTAGCATTGGTGTACGTGCACCTCAACTCCTGCCCATCGCTTCCTTTCCTTGGAGTTCCCAGCCTCCTCCTTCCTCCCATCCTCCCTGATACCTGGCCCCTCTCTGTAGAAGTCCTGTCAGTCTCTGCAGTACCTCTAAAACCGTGTTCTCAGAGCCCTGATCCTCTCCCCATACTTGTCCAGTGCAGACACGTATCTGGGGGGCCTGAACCCACCCACCCCCTGGCTCATTTAAAGTCTTCCAGATGTAGCTCGCTAGAACATCTCCAAAGGACCTTTTCCCCATCCTTGTGAGGTGTAACCCATCCCTTGCCAGAAGTCCATTGGCAAGAAACCGATTGCCGTGGTTGAGGAACCCGAAGCGTTCTTTCTGGCACCACACCCTAAGCCAGTCGTTCACCTTGGAGGCCCTCCTGTCCCTTCCTGGCCCAAATCGCCAGACTGGTAAAATCGACGAGAAGGCCACTTGGGCCTTCAGCTCCCTGAGTTTCTTCCCCATGGCCTCGAAGTCCCTGATGATCTTGACCACACCCTGCCTGGCCACGTCGTTTGTGCCCACATGGATCACCAGGAGCGGCTGGTGACCCCCGGAGTGAACAAGACGCTCCACTCTGTCCTTCACATGCCGGATGCGTGCACCTGGCAGGCAGCAAACCTCCCTTGTGTCCAGATTGGGGCGGCACACCACCACCTCAGTGCCCCTCAGCAGGGAGTCCCCAAGAACAATCACCCGCCACCGTGTCTTCCTGGTGGTGGTGGGCGGCCGTGCCCTGGCCCTCGACTCTCCTGCAGCGGCCCCCTTGCCACCTGATGTCCCAGGCTGGGGGTCCTGCTGGTCCCCCAAGGCCTCATCAGCCCCAGCCTCCCCAAGTGGAGAGAACCTGTTTCCCAGCTCCAGATTGGTGCCAGGAGAAGGAGGAGGCCGTGCTGGCCTCCTCCTCCTGTGGGTGACATACCTCCATGCTTCCGCAGCTGCTCCTCCCGTGGACTCTCCCTCAACCCTCTGTCCAGAGGGGGGCTGCTCCGGGGGGCCTGGAGAGCTCTCTTGGCCCTCAGGCACCTCACCTCCTCTTCTAGCAGGGTCACCATCTTGCACCGAGGGCAAATGTAACCCTGCCTCTCCTGGGGAGAAGGGCGAACGTGTCGCAGCTGTCACAGCGGACAGCAACACCCGTGTCTCCCACCAAGGCCATCTCCTGGACTGCCATTGGGATCCCTTCCGGGACCTTACCTTGGTCCCCCTGCCTCGTTAGTCCTGCAGTTCCTCTCACTCGCCCAGTTCTCCCAGACAAAAACCCACTCACACACATACACAAAGATAAAATAAACTTAAATTTATAAAATGAACTTAAATTTAAATTGGAGGGGAAAAAAAGCAAAGGACAGCACCAAGAAAGAAAGGGAGGGAGGGAGGAAGGGAGGGAAAACAAAGCAAAAAAGTAAATAAAAACCTCTGCATCCCAGGGAAGGGAGTCCCCGGACAGCCCGGGCCACAGCTAAGGGACACAGACAAGGGACGACACCAAGAGGCAAGAGCAAAAAGGGCTTGCAGTGGCTGAGTGCAGCCTTATCAGTCCCTCAGGCCGGTGGCCCCGCCCCCTGCACCCCCTTGGCCCCTCTAGCTTCTCTGGCCCCACCTCCCTTCCTCTCTGCTGCTCCTGGCCCTCTGCCCAGCCCCTACCTTGCCTTCGCCAGTCCCCTGGCCACTCAGCCCTCTCTCCCAGCCTGTGCCTCTGCTGCTCTGCCAAGAGGCCAGAGCCAAAAGCTCCGAGGGATGGTGGAAGACAGGAAGGCCTGGAGGAATGTTGTCCATGGGGTCGCGATGGGTTGGACACGACTTCGCGACTAACAACCACAACAACAACAACTCAATTTATGTTTACATTTTCAACATCCATTTGACATATTTGGAAACATCTTGGCTAGTCTATTTGGTGACAAATATCATCTATAAAACATTTTATACAAGTTTTCTTTATATGAAGTTGCTAATGTTACCTTAATATTTCTCTCCCACAGCTTTTGCCATTTTTCTAATTCAATATTATATCCAAAGTTTTGTGCCCACGTTATCATAGTTTCCTTAACCTGTTCATCTTCCATTCTCCTATCTAGTAAGAAATTATATAATCTTTTAATCATTTTCTCATCTGATTTAAGCATCGTCTGATCAAATTTTGTTAAATCCTTATAAAAGCCCTACATTCTATAGTCTTTAGCGTATCTCGATTGTATCTGCACCTTATGTCACCAAGAAATATTAGAGCCTTGTTCTTGTATTTCTTGATTCAATTTCAATCCTCCATCATTATCCAAAATATCATCATATCTTACGATCGCTTCAAAGTTCAATGCATTTGGATATACAAGAGCTTCCATAGGTGAAAGCCATCTTGCTAATTTATTATACAATTTTGTCTTTAACTTTTCCCACGCTGACATTCATGATTTCCTAATATAATGACTTAAAAAACTTTTCATACCACATATAAGCATGCCAACCCATTTGCAAATCATGCCCTTCGAGATACAAGTTTCTCTTATTTCTTAAAGTTATCCATTCTTTTAGCCATGTTAAAACAGAAGCTTGATAATACAGCATCCAATCAGGGAGACCAAAACCCCCATTCTCTTTAGCCTCCTGAAGTATTTTTAGTTTAATCCTTGGTTTCTTTTTTCTCCATATAAATCTCGAGATTTGAGAATTTAAATCATCAAAAAAAAATTTTTGGGAATCATTTGGAATAGAAACAAAAGCTTTGGTAATATATTCATTTTAGATAGCGCTATTCTTCCCAGCAAGGATAATTGCAAATTAGCCCATTTTTCCAAATCACTCTTAATTTGTCATAATTGTCTTCTTTCGGAGTGGTACACTTAGCTGTAAGATAAATTCCCAAGTATTTAACCTTTTTAACAATCTGAAAGTCCACTTGTTCCACCAGAGTTTTTCTCTGCTCCTGTGTGAGATTTTTTACTAACAGTTGCATCTTTTCTCTGTTTCTTTTCATCCGAGTAACTTCGCCTTACTCTTCAATCCCTTGTAGGAGTTTAGGCATTGTTACTAAGGGTTCCTCAATTATGAAAACTAGGTCATCTGCAAATGCTTGCAATTTATAGCTTTCATCTCTGATTCTAGTACCTTTAATGTCCATATAGTCCCCGATATTTCTGTTTAACACTTCTAGGATCAATATAAACAATAGAGGTGATAGCGGGCATCCTTGTCTTGTACCCTTTTGTATATCTATAATATTTGTAAATTCTCCATTGATTATAATTCTAGCAGACTGCTTTTGATAGATGCTTAATATCGCATTAATGAACTTTTCACCAAATTCCATTTGAACTAATTGTTGCTTCATAAATTGCCAATTAACATTGTCAAAAGCCTTCTGTGGGTCCATGAATAACAGTGCCATTGGTTTTTCTGTATGTATTTCATAATACTCTAAGATGCCCAAGATAGTTCTCATATTATTCCTCATTTGTCTTTTAGGTAAAAAACCATTTTGATCTGAATGAATAAAGTCTGTTAAATGCTTCTTCAATCTTTCTGCCATTATGGAGGCAAAAATTTTGTAATCCACATTTAATAGTGATATAGGTCTATAGTTTTGAATCTGCGTCAAGTCTGTGTCTTCTTTCAGTATTAATGTAATATTTGCCTCTGTAATTGGTAGCAGTATTCTTGAAAGGGCAAGAGCTGAGGTTGGGCTAGGACTTCAGTTAACTTCTCTGCCATCTCCTGAAGCAGCAGGGCTGCAGTGGAAAGATGAGCATGTGGCCATCACCCCCCCCCCCCACACACACACACACACTTTTGTACATTTACTCTTGCACAAAAAGAATGGCAACCTCCACCCCATAATAAGTTTCTACTTATTATTGCAGAGCAATCCATAAATAACTGCAAATGGGTGGCAGCCTCCATGGCTAGTAGAAATAAGAGAGAAGCTAAAAACACTGCTTGGATATGTTTTTAATGACATGGTAAATGCTTGTATCTTGAAATGCTTTGCCTTAAATATCATGTTTGTCAGGGAATTCAAATCTTCTCTTACTTCAAAGGCAGAGAAAGTATGGAGAAAATTGCCCAGAATTGCTCTGCAACCAGGTCATCTATACAAGCTTTATTCTGTATTTGATGGGCATTCCAGGGTTTCTATTGCCTTCTTCCATCTCAGGCTGTCTTTACAAACAAATGTATGGTTCAGCTAAACCAAAGGAGCCCTTATTGCCTTTAGCTGGTTTTAAACTCCTAACTCAGCTCACTCTCTCTTAGTTTACTCTATCTCAACACTTGGTGTTGACTGGGTCATGCAGTCATAGGGGCCTTAGTGGAAACCTGGAACTGCTCAAGCTAATATGTTGTTCTCCAGCTAATTTCTGCTGGAGTTGTTTTCTGACACACTTTCCCCAGCTGCCAGCTCATTCCATTCTGACATGTCCCATCCATCCTGAGGAGAGACGAGGTTTTATCCTCACTAACTCAGCCAACCTGCTTAAGTTATGCTCAGCTTCTGTCCTGCTGTTGTCCTCCCCTTGCTTGACATAGGAGCAGCTGCATAGCAGCACAACTGAAGGCTTGAGCTACTCCCTGTTGGGAGGGTTTTCATATTGACTGGAATTGCCCAACCTCTGCAGCTCACCATGGCTTATTTTGATCATTCATCTCCCTGTAGGAGTTGGTGTAGTTTGTCATATCATCCAAACCCAGGCAGCAGATATTGTCTGAGAGTTAAACAACCGTCATATAACCCTACAAATGATTATGTTATGTTTTCTCTTACATGTTTATGAGTTTGCTATAAAAATGTAATGCCAACACCAAGTTCATGGTGTATATATAATTCTGCTTACGTGAGTAGTGCCATGTGGCATACTGCTGTTTCTAAGTAGGAGAGCTCTGTCCAGATTGCCCTGCCCCTGTGATTGCTAGTCTGCAAGGTTTGTATCTTGTTTTAACCCACCAGGACAGATTGGAGATTGTATTGATGTACCGTGCACCCTTTGGCTCATCAGTCTCCGTACCTGAGCTGACAGAGGTGGTCTTAGCTGTGATCCTGGGACTGCCAGGGCCCTTGGTTTAGCAGGGATGTCAGCATTCATTCTGAGGGCACCTCAAAATGTCATGGCTTCCGTGAAAGTCATGGGACTTTCCCAACATGTTATCGGCTCAACACATGAAGCAGGGCACAGTCTGGACTTAATATTTTAACTGGACATGCGGGTGGTGTTCTGAGGGTGATGCCTACAGTTTATCCCCTTTGTTGTTATCAGATCACTGGCTGTCAAGAATAGAGTGACAGTGGGTTTTCTGCTCTGTACAGGTGGGGGATCTATTAAGATGGTCTGCCCCCAGAGGCTAATGGATCTAGGTGGTTTCCAGAGGGTGCTGGGGGTGGGGTTTCTATTTATAGCCCTGGTCAAGCTGTGGAACATGGATAGACATTCATTCTGGATCACCCTCTCTGGAGTAGCACTTATATGGCTCTGTGGCATCCCCCAGAGTTTAAATGAAACAAAACGGGAACAGCATGAGTGAGTTCTGACGGAGAAAAACTAGGGAATTTAAAGAAACAACATTGGACAGTATACAAAGGAAATAAATAAGTAAAATGCTAATTGTTTAAAAGTGTTTATTGGTTTAGTATTAGAGATAAAGAGGAAGTCCTGGAAATGACAAGAATCAGTTTTATAATAGTGGTATTCTTCATGGTCTCTGTGCATCACACATGTGGGCTCTGCATGCATGCATGCATGCATGGAGCTGTTTCAAGAAGATGACAAAGCTGATTAATTATTATTTGGTGGGAGGCTCAGAAATGCTCCTAGCAGTATCCCAGTGTATTGGACTATAATTAACATGTTGGTTCTGATGAAGTTAATTCAGCTGGTGAAACTTTTCACAGAGTAGCTGAAATAGTTACAGCTTACAGAAACTGGTACTAAAAATCTTAACATTCTTGCAGGAAGGAAACCAGAAAACCTTGTAGAAGCAACTTTCCCAAACCATAATAAATAGGCAGTTCCCCCACTAGTCATTGCCATAGAACAATTGGTATGTGTGTGAACTAGCCATTTTTTTGAATCCCTACCTGCAAACCCAATTGTGACCTAAGCTCTGAGGCAGAGTACTGCTGGATTTACTTCTGAGCTTGAAGTATAAACAGTTTAAAGCCGCAGATCTGTTTAGAGTCAGTTCAGAATAAGCTCTGTTAAACTCTGGAGGAGACCTGAATGTCTGTGGCTTGGAAGGCAGCCTGTGATCAGGTTCTGGTTCAAAGCTTTCTTCTCCACTCCAATTATTTCACCACCAAAAGGAATTGGCCTCATGAGGCACTGCTCTTTTTAAATCATGATGGAGATAATGTCAAAAGCACTCTCTGAACAGTACTTTCCCCCAATGAAACTCAGGAGGGCTAGGAACAGGGACAGGTGGGTGAGCTACTTCCTGCATAGATGGGGTGTCACTCCCTCTGCCACCCACCCCTCTGAAGCCAGCCTGAAAACTCCTGAATCTATTTAGACTTATTTACAGGTATGTCAAATTGCTGCCACAGTTTGTCACGGAGTGGATATGATTAAGATCATGATTGATTTGATTTAAATTGATTTAAATCATGATTTTCATCACTGGTCAGTAAGACTAGATTTAAATTATGGTTTTCTACATTATTTGCACAAATGCCTGCCTTACTCTTCATTAGAAGAACTTCATTAAAGTATTCCCGAATTGGGTCTTTCTTGTGGCCCACTTCTGTTATAGGTTTTCGCCTCCAGGGAAGGAATGATATGATAAACCTCAGGCTGTACACAAAAAGATCCAGAGAAATGTTCTGCTCAAAAGGTTTCACTTTCATTTTTACTGTTTGCCCACCCCATCCTCACATTTAGCTTCTTCTGCAGATCTACTCCACTCCCAACAATCTTATTCTATTCATTGAAATTTTTGAAACTTGGCACTTAAGAGGTAAAGGGTTGATTGCATGTACCTATATTTGCAATGGAACAATGGGATTAAGGTCTTTTTCTCAACTCTATATATTTATTCTATAACATTTTTGCTGTGAAGAAGAGGCATGTGATCACTGCAGACACAAATTCACAGTTTTGAGAACTGTAAAACCAAGCATCTGTGATAATGTCTTCTAGATAGAAAAATGGCCCTGTAATCTTACAGAAACCACTGGAAGAAGATGCCATTGTAAATTGATTAATGGAATTCATTTACCAAAAAATTTAAATATTGCATGAATATACAGCTTCATGCTACATAATTAAAAACTAATACTTATTTCATGATGGATAACCTTTGGATTATAATGTCTCTTAAACAGAAATCTATCTTTGGATATTTTTCCACAAAAAGCATTTTATTTAAAAAATCCAATTTAAATTTTAAAAATCCTATTTAAATTAAAAATCTGATTTTAAAAATATTTTTGCAAAAATTATTGTTTTTTATCCACCCTGGACTTTGTTGCTACTGGCTTGAAAGACAGAAATTGAGCAGGTATTATTTTGGTGCTGAAATAAGTTTTAACAGTTGCATTTTTTCCTATGAGGTACACTTCAGAAAAAAGGCATCCCTAAATATAGCACATATATATATACATTCCATATTTGCTAGGAAACCTTAAATAGATAGTATGCTCCATTGAAAGCATGACATGTAAACATGCATAGAACAATGTTCAGCTTATTACTATAATTGTATGCCATTCCTTTTAATTTTTATTGACATGTGGTATAAAATTATGAACATCATTACTAAAACTAAAAGACAAGCTCTTTCTCTATTATGTTTCTCTATCATGTATATTCCAGTAACTAGCAAATGGAGCCTATTTATTCACACAACTTTGTGGAACATGAATTCAGTTTATTTTTTATGGGAGCTTTATGAATTTGACTGTTTCAATGAGCAGGATTTTCTTCGGTTATTCTGGGGTAGTCAGTTACAAAGTAAAATGACATTCCCAAAGATTGTCCTTAGTTGGAAAAGCCTATTCCAACCTGAAGGACAACATTCATTTATCCATTTCAGATTTACTCTGGACCATGGGTCCTCAAACTACAACCTATGGGCCAAATCCGGCCCGCCATGCCCATTTATCTGGCCTGCCTCAGAGGTTTTGGACTCACCGCGCTCGCCGCTGCCACCACCGCTGCCCGCCTCGCCCTGTGTGCGCCTGCCACCACCCTGCGTGCGCAGGGAGGCGGCGGCTTGCTTACACAGAGATCATTTTGGACTCCCTCAGAGAAAATGATCTCCGAGTGAGCAAGCTGCTGCCTCATGTGCCCATCCCCACCTTGCTCACTGCACCCGTCCCGCCTTGCCTCCCCTCCCCTCACTGCACATGCCTGCCCCCACCACCGGCACCTTTCAACTGGCCCCCTGTTGAAAAAGTTTGAGGACCCCTGCATCTAGACCAGGGGTCCTCAAACTTTTTCAATAGGGGCCAGTTGACAGATGCCAGCGGTGGGTGCAGGCCGCCAAGGCGGTGCTGGTGGGGGGGGGGGTATGGGCTGTTGAGGGGGTGGGCGCGCACACGCAAGGCGAGAAGAGGGGGCGTGGGGCAAGGTGCTGGCTTGCTTGTGAGGAGATCGTTTTCTCCAAGTGGATCCAGAACAACCTCCTCATGAGCAAGCCACTGCTGGGTGCGCGCACAGTGAGGCACTAGCTTGCTCACAAGGAGATAATTTTCTCTGAGCAGTCTAAAACATCCTCCTCGTGAGCCCACTTGCGTGCACGGTGAGTACAAAACCTCTGGGAAGAGCAGTTAAATGGACATGGCGGGCCGGATCCGGCCCGCAGGCCTTAGTTTGAGGAACCATGGTCTAGACTGACACCTGACTGATGCAATTGCTTGCTACTTCTAATTGGGAAAATTAGACAGTCAGGTTGGTTTAGAAAATCTGTTGTTCCTGGTGATGAAAAAGAGATAGCTTGGCTGATTTTCCGAGTTGCACAGACAAGCTCAGGGAAATCCAACTATTTCTTTTTCTCCTTTGATTAGAGGAGAATACAAGTAGAATTGTTTGTTCTGTTGAAATATTCTGTTGTATTTGCTCTAAACCAGAGTTAGTCTGATTTTGTCCTAAATCATTCTTGCCCTTAAAATTAAACACGTCTCAATGTAAATTCCAGGGACAAGCATCCTTGACCTTTTGGGTGTTCTGCATTTCTATCTGGATGTTGAAATTGTCTCAGTAGGAAGCAAATGTGATTTTGTTCTTGAACTGCAAATATTAGATTCACCTGGGTGAATTTTTTTCACTTCACACGTCTGACATTTGCTTTTTCCCCTCTCTCATAATATTCCCTGCAGTTTTCACTGGATGATCATGTTCTGCACGTGCAGTTCTGAACAGTTGCGTGATGTGCTTATTTGTGGTTTAAGCAGCTGTTCTTTGTATTTCAGTGAAGAGCATCACACAAGCACTTCTGTAATATCCAAAGCAAGATGGTGCATTTGAAACTGCCTTCAAGCCCAGTAGTGCGTGCGTTGATTGGGAGGGATTATGCACAGTCCCATAGACTCAGGCAAAGGTCTTTTTCAGTCCTGCTGCTGAACATACTTTTAATTTCCGGCACCAGGGACCTTCTTCATGAAAAGCATGCATTGTGTCCCAGTCCATACGGGCAGATCATCATAAGTCTTTTGGCTCTTGGGGAGTGAGTCCCACTTAGCTTTTCACTGGAGAACAAGTGATTTGTTCATGCCACTTTTCATTCTTCTCTGTAAAGTGTGCATCAGCCTCTGCTACGCTTGGTCAAGAAGAAAAACTTGAATCAGGGATATGTGCCATGAGCTTGTCTTTGTTCTTCATGGGTTCTTGGTGGACAAAATGTGTGAGTTGCTGCAATCTGGAGCTATCTGTTACCCCAGAAACTGTGATTAGCAAGATAAGAGGCAGGTTTATCCACCATTCCAGGAATGTTTTTGGTGCACCTTTTTTCTTTCTTCCAACAGAAGGTAGTGGACAAACCCTTTACCTACACACACCCTTCCATATATTATGTGTGTTTATCATGAGCTCTGTCATTTGGCATACTGCAGTGTCTTGCTCCAGCCTAGCTATGCAGTAGGGACAGCATAATATGAGAAATGAGTACAAAATGCATTTCTAAGTGGAAAACCACATATTGCAAATGCATTTATTTAAGACATGTACAATTATGTCTACGCCTTGGAAAATGCATGTGAAATGCATACAAGTTTCTGTATGTGAACCTGAGTTGGAATTAGTTCGGCAATAGGAAAACAAGACCCTTGATGAGATCAAGCTTGGCAAATTTGGATGTCCCTTGGCATATTCCATGGGTTCTTCAGATCTGCCCTCCAAATAAACTAATCTCTCTAAGGGTTCTCTCAGTTATCTGTTACAGGCAGGAAAAGAAGGTTTAAAAATCAGGCACACGCCATGATATGCAAGTGATAAATGCCCACTTATTTTACCATGTTGGGAAGGAAGTTGCTGTTTTTCTTCTATAGACAGAGATTTTTCCAGGTGTTACTTGACATATTAAGGATGTGCAGCCTGGCTTTAGTGCTAGGCTTTCTTGGAGACCTCTCAGAAGAAAAAGCTTGCATTTCCCAAGACTTCTTCCATGGCTGAAAATGTTGGCTGGACCTTCTGATTTTAGCTTCCCTAACAAAATTTCATCTATTTCTTTCCCAGTCCTGAACTTTAATCATGGCTTGGATACATTTGTTCAGAAGTCCCTTTGGAGTGATGTTTAAGCCTTCAAGGCACTGTACAGTATCTGAAGTATTGGCCTTGAGGGCACACCTCTGCAAAGCTTTCTGAGCATTGGCAGGGAAAGGAAAATGTGCAGTTCCTAACAAGACTTGGAAAAGCTCCCTAACCCAAATGAACTGCAACTTAAACAAAGGCTCTTTGGAAGCCCTCTCCCTAGCCTCTGTTTTTCTTGATATTTGGGTGAATTTTACCACTTGTGATGCCCCTAAACGTATAATTGTTTATTTAAGTTTTGTCACTGAGGCAAAGAGAGAGCTTCCAGAAAATTTACTACTCTGAAAGTGGACATACCATGTTTCTGGGTCATGTTATGCTGTTTCAATGCCCAGGTTGTATACACCATCCTGGTGTGACTGCACTCTGTCTGTGCTCCCCTAAGGACAGAGGTGGGCTGCAAAGAAGCTAAAAGCAAGGCACCCCAGAAGGCTCCTTGGCAGCTAAGTTCATGTTTCAAATGCTGCAGTCCACCGTCTTATTGAATACTAAGGTTACTTCTAAGGAAGATGTCTCATTATACTTGATGGAAATGTGCATTATTACTATTGTAGAATAGTTCTATTCAGATGTGGCTTTAACACTATAGAGCAGAAGTTCTCAAACTTCAAAATGAGGTCCATATGCTTCATTCCAGTGTTCAGTAGCCAAGTTTCAGGGCAGTCAAGACTATCTGTATTTCGCCTTTCGCTAGATTTGTTTTTTCTGGTGATGAATACCAGTGCTGCTCTGCCCAGGCAAGATTATCCAACAAGTGTAGCTGAGGCCCATGACTTTCATAATGTAGCATTGCTGCAGTCTACCAATTATTCCCTAGAAACTTTCCTGTTCAGACTGTGATTTTCTAATATGGTGTTCATTTTATGAAGATGACAGTGCTGAAGCATGCAGAATATGAGTTATTAAAAGATAAGTTATAAGACTGCTTTGATTTGTAGAAAAAGCATTCATTTATACTGAATTCCTCTGCAAATTTCCAGTGGCTTGTGGGGTGGGGAAGTCTGAGAACTGCTGGTGTAGTTCTTGCTCAAAAAAGGAGCAGCATCTTGCGCATCCTTCATCTCCAGCATGTCTGGGAGGACCAGCAGTTGTACAGCTTGAATCCACACATGTCGACTTGTATGTGTGGGTAATCACTGTGCAGAGAATGAGCCTGGAAGAAGGGGTAAATGCACCAGGGACAGCATTCAGTCTCTGTCATATGTACCAGATGCGACACACGGTCACAGCAGAGCAGGTTTACCATTATCCCACACTGAGCCTTGAAAACAGGAAAACCTTTCAATCAAGCACAATCCCTTTTTGTGTCTTAGGAAGGAAATATGTGCAAGAAAGAGGCATTCTGTTACCTTGTTAACATGTGTTTTTGTGTTTCTGTTCTTATTTGCCTTCTGAAGCATTAAACGAGGATCCTATGTTAGGATCAGGTGAGCATATCCCACACAGTTGATACAGTTGTAATCCTACGTGGGATGGGACAGCACCACAACCTGGTGTTTTCCAACTTTCCTTCCCCAGCTGATCCTTTCCTCTAAGAATCCCTGATAGTTTAAAGGATTATCTTAGATATGTTTCTTTTCCCATGTGATCCTCTTGGTTCTCTTTCTTTCCAATATATTTTGTTAAGAAAGAAGGTACAAGTTACTGTGACTTTCTTTCGCGTTTTCTAATTCGAGCAAAGTATTTCAACTAACCTCATTCATGCTGATCCCCGCTGAGGAAAGGCACACTGGCTTTCAACAGCAGAACCTTCCTTTTTCATGACAAGCATGATCCAGCCATAGTTGAACACATTTGAGCCATAGTGATTCAGTGGGAGAGATTTTAAAATGTGCTTAACTCATTCACTGAATGGAGCTGGGATGTGCTTCACTCTGCTTGATTGTGGACAGTTAAACTTCCTGCCTTGCTCCTCACCCAACTGTCATCCTTGCTGAACTAATTCTTCCCAGAATTGCCCTTCCAACATAACCAACTCTTCTTGGAGACAACCACCACTCAAAATTATTGCTTAGAATGAAACCCCATAGCCACAATTTATCAGCAGTTGAAATATCCTGTTAAACTGTGCTATCCCTGTCCAACAAGAACAGCTTTCATGTCAATTTTGCAAACTGTATTCTTTGATTCTATGAAATTGAGATATTGCTCCTATCTTGAAAAAGTAAATAATTTTCAATTGTCTATGCTAGCATATAGTCTGACTTGTGGAAGACTTCAATTCACACTTAAACAATAGTGGGCACTGAGAACAAAATATTCTGAAAAATCTGAACAATGCCATATCCTAAATTCAGCAACAAATTATTGAGTAAATAAATCATTCTCTCTGCTCAACAAATCAAAGGTTAATGAGTTTCATTCTTTCATTTACAGCAGTGTCTTACCACTTAACATAGTTTCTGATTCTGAACTTGCTGTTTCTTCTCAAAAGCAGTAAAACGTCCTATGCAAATGTTGAAAACATTCTTCACTGATCCCCACCACCACCACCATTGTGTGGATTGTTGACTCTCTTGCCCTATCACAAACATATTTGAGATTCCCCCCCTGGGGAGAAGAAAGGCTGGGCATGTTTATACATCTTGCCAACTCACTCTGGCAATGAGCTGTGGTGGGCATGTTGTTCTGTGGACAACCCAAACCTAGACAATCAAGTTCTCATCAATTCAGCCTCTACCTTCCCCATTGGTCCTCCTGCAGGTATTCCGGAGAATTCCACAGCAGGGCCAAGTTATCTGCCCTCTCCCTGCCATGATCATGAACCTCTTTTAAGGGAGCTGCACTTTTGACAGCTCTCTATTAAAACTGATAGTTCCCATAAAAGGGTGGGGGGTGGCTTGCACTTTTCCACCTTCCCAGATACCAACTACCTTGGAAACAGGTGGGAGACTAAGAGGAACCACAATTGAGCTAGGTCCAAAAAGGGGCGTTTGGACTTGAGAATTTTACTGTGGATTTTTCAGTGACTGACCACTCCTATTTTACAAGCAAAGCTCACTCATGGCTTTGTTTTCACCTGAAGAAGCACCATTAAGACTAAAGTGCTTGGCAGCATCTTGGGGCCGCTGCCCTTCAGGAATGCTTCCTGAGACATCACCTGGGTAAGGCATGCCATTGCAGACCTACCAAATTGTTCAAGGGAGAACTTACACAAGTCTGACTAAAGAATTTTATTTCTAAAAGAAAGGAAAAAATGCACACATTTGGAGCACATTTTTAAAAGTGTGACAAACCAATAGCAGTCGCTCCAGTGTGCCACTTGGGCACTTTGAAGGAGCTGTCACTAGCTATCAAATCAGAGGCGGCTTTTTGCCATCTCCAGAAAAGAAACAAATGGGAACAAAAAAGCTTGTGGCAGGGCTCACAGTTGCAACAGGATATGCAGAGTCAGTGCTGGTTGTCCCAACGTGGGCACTTGTCAGGCAGCTTACAATGGCCCAGGTGGGGGGTCGCCGCTTTTGCCAAGCTGCTTGCTAACCAATCCTTAGCCAAAACCCACAGCAGGGTTAGTTGACTGGATTCAAAAACACCACAGGCTATCATGGGTACAGCCAACTCTAGAATACCCCATGTTGTTGCCCTCACACAAGCCACCCTGTAGGAAAATGGCCTACATATGCACAAGATGGAAACCCAGTCTATATGTCTGTCTTTTGCTTATGTTCTGTTGTGTACTTCATATGATTTCTATGATGTTACAGTGAAACCGAGCAGTCCAGAGACTTAGCAGTCATCATTGTGGATTTGGCCTAAAACAATTGTGGTTGCCTTGGTTGTGGATCCTTGTCTAATGCCTGTAGTATAAGATCCACCGCAGCACTAGGGTGACATGAGAAACCCTGAATGCTGTGGGAGGCTTGGCTCCTCACCATAGCACTGCTCCGGAAAGTAGATGTAGGTTAACTCTGCCAGGGGGAAAGCCACTACGTGACCTCTTCCCACAGCACTTGGAGCTTTTAATGTTATCCCAACTGCATGGCAGGGAGCAGCTTCCATGCCTCCACCATCTAGTGAGGACCAGTTTCCCATTTTAATGGCAGGTTGCCCTGCTGGTTTAGCAGAGGATATGAGTCAAAGCACAGCATACTCTACCCCTAAGTCAAAACAAAGGGCTCCTATGAAACATTAATAGCTAAGGCTTGGACTTCCCGATTTTCCAGTGGTGAGCTTCTCTCTCAGAGCCATACATATGTCCATCCATGTCGTTGCTGCACAAATCAGCCAGTGCCACATATTCCCTTTCCACATCCTTGGCAGCTGTTAGAAGAGAAGTAGGAAAATGCGTTATGCTCTGTTTGGCTTCTGCTCTTAATGAACACACCGAGTTGTCCAAACTTCACATTAGTCCAGAAACTGTTAGGTTCTTTCTGGAGAAATAATATCTTACTTCTACTCTGATGTTTCTTTAGCGCAGTCACATTTATTTCTTGTCCCAGAGCAAATCCTTGGAAGCCTAAGAGCATTTTTACACATGAAAGCACCTTTGAGCTTTTACAGGCATTAATGTTCAATTGTTATAAATGTGAAAAAGGCATTTGCCATGTGAACAAATGTTCTGAAAATGTGGGTCTTATATGCACATTACAAATTGTATTGAAGCAAGAACCACTTTAAGCCTCATTTATGGAAACAACTTTAATCTTTCATACCATACCATGCAGAGATGAAATGGTGACTTTAAAGGAAAGTTATGGCTCTCTCATTTTTCCCTTCCAAAAAGCACAAGAGCCATGTATGACAAAGCAAAGGTGTTTGGAATTCCTTGGACTTTTTGGTTGTACCAGGCCATCCTAGTTATTTTTTTGTAGCAAAGATGCCTATGTGTAGTAAAAATATTATTATAGTCAGAGGAGCCTGTGATCTGTCATGCTTTCTCTGCTGCTCTGGACC
Organism: Varanus komodoensis; assembly: GCF_004798865.1. Taxonomy (NCBI): domain Eukaryota; kingdom Metazoa; phylum Chordata; class Lepidosauria; order Squamata; family Varanidae; genus Varanus; species Varanus komodoensis. The sequence goes on along the minus strand of NW_025336334.1, from coordinate 1,570,909 downwards.
AGATTCAGAGTTTTACAGAGGAAGAAGAAAGAATAATTAAGTGCAGCAACCCTAACTGAAGACTTTGATGCTACACCATATTTCTAACAGCAAGTGAATTCACTCGCTAATTACAGAATTTCTTTCTCTTTAGTCTGGAAACCATCTGAGACTGTGTGATGTGAATCAAGATTCTGTTAGACATGCATCTACAATATAAACAAAACACCATCATATTTGGCAGCACTCTTAGAATTCGGTCTGCAGCTGAATAAGCTTCATCTCCTTTTGTTCTGCTTGGGCCATCAGCAAGATCATAGGTTCACCACATCCTACCAGCTGTTGAAGCCTAAGGGAAGCTAATTTCTGGATGGGAGTTAGACCAGAATGCTGAGCATGCCAATTTTAGATAATAAACCAACAGATCAAAGAGAGTCACTAATGGGCTAGAATTTTAACCAAAAAGTCTGAATAAAGCTTTCTGTTTCAAGAGCCTTGTTTGCACTGAAAGCTTCCCCTAGAAATTTCAGAACAAAGCAAACATGGACAAGACAAATTAGGTGTCGCAAATGGTGGCGAGATGACCATGTGTTTGTGGCAAATCTCTCTTGTCCAGGCATGTAGGACACACTGGGTAAATGTTCCCAGGTACAATAAACTGTTTTAGCATAATGAAGTAACCCACTTAGGAGGCTGGCACAAACAGATACATTGTGGTACCTGCTATGTTTATGTGGATTATCATTAGAGTGTCGCATGTGAATTTGCCATTTGCCAAGGGTTCCCTTTAGGTACCACAATAAGTGTTCCTGGCTTGTGGAGAGGTACAGCAAACCTGTGAAACTAGAACAGCTTTTTGATATGAGAAGAGAACTGACAGGCTGGGCTGGGCACAAGGCCCCTGTGTGGAGAAGGTTCTCCCACTTCTTTACTTTTGGTTCTGGAGGAGTTGGGCAGGGAAGAGTGGTACTCATATGCTAATCATGCCCTTTCACTTGGCCCATGAATAAATATGAAGAGTTATTTTACGTTTCTACATACCCTCGTTTCCTCCATGCAGAAGAGCAGCTACTGCGGCTGTGGCTGAGGTACCTCATTAATCATATAAATTCATTTGGCTAGAGTGCAAATGGGCAGCCCAGTGCCTAGGGAGCTGCTCCCACCCTTCCCTGCGGTCCAGTTGATCAGCTGTAGCTGGGGGCTGAGAAACCGACTGCTTTTCCCCTCAGCTAAATGCAGTGGAGAAGCCACTAACCTTGGTCACTGAAGGAGTGGAGAGGCTTTAAATCTGTCCCCTCACTACCACCACCCCAGCAAGGAAGAGTCTTAAGAGGCAGGATTGCTCTAGGCATCATCAGCATGATCCCAGTTTCCAAAGAGCTTTTTAATTCCCGATTTTGGCATGTGGGGATTTAGGCCTTCCCATTCCTGTTCACTGGTGGTTGGGGGTGTCTAGGTGTATGCAGCGTTATTTATGTTTGTGCACATATACAAGGTGAGTGTGACAAGGTGAGTGTGATTTTGTGCTCCTGCAAACTGTGTTTCTTCTTCATTAAATATCCTTGAATTAATATATGATTACTGTAAACTTCCTATTAGCTTAAATTTTTAGACATCATTACCACTGCCGTTGTTCATGTTACCCTAATATGGTTCAAGTAGGAACAAGTACAGTGGTACCTCAGCTAATGAACACCTTGGTTCATGACCAAATCAGGTTGCAAACAAAAATTTCATGAAAATTTTGACTTGGGTTGCAAACTCTGCTGTGGGTGGCGACCAAGATCGTAGCCATCTCCTCACCCCCCCCAAGTGAGGAGATGGTCATGATCGCAGTTGCGTTCATGCAGAGAAGACCTCTGTGATCACGGGCGTGCTCCTGCAGGAAAGACAGGTGCGATTTCAGCCATCTCCTCCCCCCCACCCAACCAGCACGATTGTGGCCATTTCCCCACCCACAAGTGGGGAGATGGCCGTGATCGTGCTGGGGGTAGTGGGGGAGATGGCTGAGATCGCGCCCGTCTCTCCCTTCCCCAGTACGCCCCGTTCGTGCCCATCTCTCCCTCCCCCTGCGCACCAGGATGATGGGCGCATGCAGGGAGGACTGGCGCAATCTCGATCATGCTGGGGGAGCAGGAAGATGGCCGCGCTTGTGCTCGGGATTGGGGGAGAGATGGCTGCGATCTTTGTTGTTCTTTGTCACTTTGCTTCACATTTTTCTGATTAAAAAATGGTTACAGAACGGATTAACCTTACTTGCATTGAACCTTACGGTGAAATTTAACTTGGCTCATGATCAATTTGGGTCATGACCAGCGTTCTGGAATGGATTAAGTTCATGAGCCAAGGTACCACTGTAATTGTGACCATTTTAATTATGAATTTCATAGGGCAATGTGCTATGCTTATCACTTAATGACCACAATATCTACTGATTACTTTCATGCAAGAATGAACTACCACAGATCTAAAGCTACAGGGAGAAATTTCATCTCTTTGACCTCAGACAAAGTAGTTCCCATGTACATCTGGCAGTCAAGAGATGGAAAATCAAGCGTACCTCTGAACTAGCTTGTAGCTTCCTTGCATTCACTGACTGACTGACTGACTGACTGACTGACTTTATTTATTTATTTATTTATTTATAGCCTTCACAATGTCTCTGGGCAGTAATATAAATAAATGAAGAAGATGCAGCATCCAGATAATAATAGATAAAGTCCAATCTAAAGCACTACTAACATTTTAAAAAATGTAAAATAAAAAGGTTTTGGCCTGGCACCAAATGAAAATCCACATCAGTACCAGGTGCACCTCTCTAGGGAGCCCACTCCTTAGCCAGGGCGCCACCACAAAAAAGGTTCTTCTCCAGTTAGCCACTCTTATGATCTCCTTCAAAGAGGTTCCTGAAGAAGGACCTCCACTCCAGATCTTAGAGGCCAGGCAGGTATATATGGAAGGAGGCAGTCCTTCAAATATCCAGGTCCTAAGCCACTTAGGGCTTTATAAGTCATCACAAGCACCTTAAACTGTGCCCGGACTTCAACTGAAAGGCAGTGCAGATGGTACAGGACTGGCATGTGTGTATATCTGCTGGTCCCTGCTAGCAACCTGGCTGCTCTTTTCTGAACCAAACTGAAGTATCCAGACCATCTTCAAGGGCAGCTCCACATAGAGCACATTAAATAGTCCAATTGGGAGGTTACCAGAGCATTGGTCACCATTGCTAAGCTCTGCTCATCCAAGTAAAGACATAGTTGATGGATCAGCCAAAGCTGAAGGAAAGCGCTCCTCACCACAGTACTCACTTGGAACTCCAAGGTTAACTTCGGGTCAAGGAGCACTCCCAGACTATGCACTTTGACCCTTAGGGGGAGTGCAATTCCATCCAGAACAGGGCAAAGTTAACTAACTTGGAGAGTTGAAACACCTACCAACAGGACCTCCATCTTGTCTAGATTAAGTCTCAGTTTATTGGCCCCCATACAGCCCATCACTGCAGCCAGACACTGGTTAAGGACAGTCTGAATCAGTTGCAAAAGAGAGGTAGAGTTGGGTGTCATCAGCATACTGATGACTCTGCAGCCCAACCCCCCCCCCCCCCCAGATGACCTCTCCCAGCAGTTTCATGTAGATATTAAAGAAGATGGGAAATAAAATGAAACCCTGCAGAACTCCATGGCAAAACTGCCATGGTGCAGAGCCACAATCCCCCAGCACCACCTCCTGGCCTGCCAAGTAGGAGCAGATCCACTACAGTGCAGGGCCTCTGACCCCCAACTCAGCCAGCCTATCCAGAAGGATACAACGGTCAATGGTATCAAAAGCCACCAAGAGGTCCAGGAGAAACAACAGGGACGCACTACCCCTTCCCTCTCCCTGCACAAGGGCAGGGTAACCATGGCAGTTTCAGTCCTGTAGCCAGGTCTGAATCCAGACTGAAATGGGTCCAGAGTTAAGGAAGACTCCAGGAAAACTGTATTTGAAGAACTCTGCCTGTTGGAGGTAGCAAAGAAATTACTGCTGCTTTTCAGTTCTCCTTTCATCTTCAAATGTCATTTCTGAATGGAGAGGTTCCTAATGATCCTGAACTACTGTTGGTAATCTAGTGTGTGGGCAGAAAGGAATTGCATTTTCAAAGGCTTGGAGGTAGCCAGTAGGAAATCTGAATTGGGGATGGGCAAACAGAAGGCTACTTTCTCAAAAGTGAATCAGGCCCTTTGAGCAAAGCAATGAAGAGGTGAAACTCCTTGAGGTAGGGGTTGATGTGCAGAAGAAAGTGTGAAGGGCTCAGTTCCTTACACTCCTGCTCTCCAGGGGGCAGAAATGTATCCTTGGGAGGGTGGGTTAGATGGGGGGCTGGATCAGTTTCTGGAGCTGCATAAAAAATAGGAAAGATATGTCTGCCTTTTCTTCACCCTTTTCTTCCTTCATAACTGAGAAAGATATCTGTATCCTGAGACCATGGGAGCTGAACTACAAGTGTTCTCATCTCTGGTGGGAAAAATGCCAGCATCTTACTCTTCTGGGGATGATAGGGTATGTAGTTCAACCACCATGGCCCAAGATGAAATAAGTAAAGGCCTGCATCTCTGGTTACAAAAAAACGTGAAACAACTGGAGCACTGCCATTGGACTGATGTCAGACTGTGATTGTACATCTGACAGTTTTGTTTAGGGTTATCAGATTCAAAAGAGACCACAGAGCACCTCAGACTATTTTGCTTTTTTACAGAATTGTCCTACTATTATTAACCTCAGGCTAATCGCTTCTGTGATTATGATTACAAATTGTTTCCCATCATCTAGAATGACAGTTAATTTATTTTTACTTTCCATCTGTTGTGTTCATTTGCATTGGTGGCATTACACCAGAGCACTCCGAGTGGCTTAATAAAAAAATGAAAGGAAGTAAAACAGCTGGATCAGAATTCCCATTTTATGAAAAGTGGGGGAGGGGTGTTGAAGGCTGTCTTCCAGCTAATAACAAGTGTCAGAAAAATCAATGTGAAAGATGTCACTGTTTACTTGAAAGGGACAGCGTATTGTGATTGTTTTGGCATTCATCTTACAAAACTGTTGAATGGAGCTTTGAAGTTGGACCTGTGGAAGACCAAGATATCCCAGACTTGATTGATAATGACATCAGGCAATCTACTGCTTTGTGTCTTAGTTCCTCATCTGTGAAATGTGACATCAATTCTCCTTCACAAGACTGACTGAGAAAGGATTTGAAAGCTCTGTGGCTATCAAAAGCACTATCAAATTGGCTATAATCCAGTGCACAGTTACCCATTCTTAGTCAAATTCAGTGGTACTCTTGAAAGCAGGACCGTGTGCCCTGCTTTCATAAATGTATATAGTTAGCCTAGCTTCATTGTTTGGTCATGTGCCAGCCTGCTTGTCCAGGGTACCTCCTGTCAACTGTAGGATAGGTACATATAGGTCTTTCTTTATGTGATCAAAGGATAGTAAGGTGCATTTCCTTCCTCTACTTAACTGTTTCTTACTGAAGTCATACTGTTGCTACCACCATGGGTCACATCAAGAGAAAAAGTACATCTCCCCCTCAAATCATCCAGAACAAAATTTTGTGATCCAAAAAAGGCCCTTGTCCACCTGTCACCTGCTGCTGCCTTTTGAGGAATGCTTTTCTTTCCACATGCTTCTTCTGAACACCACTTCTTATTTCAATATGTGTGCTACTGCCATTCTATCCTTGTCTGGTTTCACTGTTTTTGTTCTAATTGATGTTTTATATGTTATTGTATATTGTTTATTATTGTAAGCAGCTTTGAGTACCTGATGGAAAGGTATGGTAAACATCCTTACAATAAAGAAATAAAGTATGCTCATGGTTCTTTCCTGCCCAAGGGTGTGGCAACTTTCTTGCAAACATATGAATGCAGTGGGATTGTCTCTTCTTCCTCCCCCAGAAGCCCCTACTGCAGAAGCATTTCATAATGTAGTGATGGCGCTAATGTGTCCATGTTGACTCTGAACAAGGGGGATCTTCTGAGCCCCTTGCAAGGATGAGAGCCAGTGTGGCGTAGTGGTTAAGAGCATGGGACTGGGACTCAGAGGATCTGGGTTCTAGTCCCTGCTCAGCCATGGAGCCAACTGGGTGACTTTGGGCCAGTCACAGACTCTCAGCCCAACCTACCTCACAGGGTTGTTGTTGTGGGGATAAGATGGAGGAGGAGATGTAAGCTGCCTTGAGCCCTTAGTAGGAAAAAGGCAGGATATAAATCGAAAAATAAATAAATAAAAGGAGAAAATTCCCTGCCTGCACCCCAAACTCTCCCAGATTTCCCAAATCTCACCCTAGTGGAATGTCTCTCTTGCTGTCAACTTTTTGCCTACCAGTTTTTGCCCACCATCCCTCTCTTATTCACCTCTTCACCCATACTTTTTCAAAGTTATCAAGTGCAGGATGGAGCACAGAGCAAAATCATCAACAGGCAGAGTTGCCAAATGCCAGAGAGCCAAAACAGACATTACTTTAAATCTGTATCTAGAAACAATCTCCTTCCTTAATTTTTACTTTAGGAGTGATTCCCCAGTGTAGGTGGTAAGGGGGATTTTGATCCAGATTGTTATTTTTATTCTGTAGTCTTCCTACTACTATGTTTGTCTTTTATTAAACTCAAGTAAATATAAAAATGCTAAGAAGTTTTATTACTCTTGTGGTAACAGGAATCCTCAGAAGACAAGATATATGCTTTATTAAATACAGTCTGCCTAAAAATTCATACAGGCCACTACAAAATGCAAGGAATATGTTGCCTATGGACAGAGACTGAGATTCAGTCAGTGCTTACTGTGATAAATATTTCACTTTGTTAGTGCATCCTCAGCATATATTCTCTCACTCCTGGTATTTGTGACTTCTTTGTGTGATAAATATATTTATGTCATAATCTGCACTGGATTCAGAGAGCCTCCCCTGCCACTGAATAGCCACAGACAATTCGACCGCATCAGCCTGGTTGAATACAGGTGATGTTTAGCAACTGAGGAGGGAGTTTTAAAACCAGAAACTCTATGCAAATTTCATTTCAGCCATCATCTCACTAGATGATTTAAATTCTTAGCCAGAGTTCCTTCTTTTTCTCCTGCTGATATCTGAAAGTGGCTGCACTCAGTTCTGTAACCCCTGTGCCAAAGAAGAGATTTTGAACCTCAGCAAAGACCTGGTTATTCGTGAGTCTTTGGCATCGTCAGCTTAGTAGTCATGGCAAAAATCTGTTCAACTGGCTGTTGCCTTTTTTAATTCATTCCCTGTTAGAAAGTGGCATCCTCTGGATGCTTTGGACTATAACACTCAGCCTTCTTGACCATTTGCCATGCTGGCTGGGGCTAATGGGATTTGAAGTTTGCTCGGCTTGCTCTATCACTTCAGGTCTTTTCCATGAAACACAAGTATAAGTACTCTTGAGGTACATTCATGGCACATCCAGTGTGATGGTGGGGTGGATAAGGCATCCAAAGCCATACTATTCAGGGATGAATTTCACTGGGTGGCCTTAGCCAAAGGCTACCATCTCCCAACACGACCTACCTCACACTTCTGTATTTATTTATTATCTTTATAATCTACCATTTCCTGTAAGGAACCCAATGTGGGTTGCATAATCCCTCTCGGTCTTATTCTCACAATAATTCTGTGAAGTAGGTTAGGCTGAGAGTCGGTGACTGGCCCAAAGTCACCTATTAAGTTTTATAGTTGAGTGGGGACTAGAACCCCAGTCTCTTGCATCCCAGTTCATCAGTAATCACTACACCACACTGGTTTATTTTATTTTTCTGATAAAACATATGAAAATACTTTTTCTTATTAGTACTGTTTGATATTATTAATTTAGACAGTATCATCCAGTGTTCCTAATATGCATTAAGCAACATTTAAGAGGCAGATTCTAGTCTGGAGGAGCTTATAAACTAACTTCTAGTCCAAATGGAAGGAAAGAAAGATTTTCGAGTTGCTAGGTTTCTGTTTTTTCAGGCCTTAATGAAAATTAAAACAAGAAGCTCTGGAGGACAATCATTTTGACACTCTAAGGTTGCAATCCTAAGCAAATTTATTAAAAAAAAGAGTTCTACAATTCCCAGCATGCCTCAGCCAGCAGAGCTGGCCTTGCAACATGTTTAAACTTGCACAGGATTGCCCTCTAGGGAAGCAATTGCAACAGTACTGCAAACTGTTCTTCAGAAGGCAGACTGCCAGTTTTATTTGCATTTACACATTTAAATTAGCTTCTGCTTCACCTTTTCAAATGCAAAGTGAAACTGAAATTAACCAATCCAGACACCTTTGAAGAGCTTTTGGGAGTGAAGGACAGAATAACTAATGTTTTCCTTTTGAAATGCATTTATTGCAGAAGGCTTCAGACTATCGCAGGGATGATTTCCAGATTTACTATTGAATTAGAACAACAAAAACAAAACAAAGCAGCAGCTTTTAAACAGTGCCCAGATTTTTTGTTGTGATGGAACATCAGGTGTTCAGGTGCATCAGAAAATGAGACATACAGACACGTGATTCCAAATGTGTCTTTGAATTGTATGATTAAGATTCGCTCTCTTTTTAGAATAACCCAGCAGCTGCAGCCCTCCCCACCCCAATGGATATGGGCAGATTTGGAGAGAAAGACGTAGCCCCTTTCCCCACTGAAAATCACTCTCTGCGCACAATAGCAGGACAAATAGCTGCTGCAGGAGACATTTTCAGGGGCAAATTGGCATGAGGGAGGGTTTTAATCATTCCTTCTCTCAAACTGTTGCTAACTTTAAAAACTTTAAACAAGAGGAGAATCCTGGTTATGGGATTCAGAAACACATTTTGTGTCACATATAGTTTGAACCCAATTATCCCAAGAAAATACATGATGTATGAGTCAGCGAGAAAAAAAAAAAAACCTTAGTAATGCAATCATTTCTGAAGCTCTAGCCTGCCTATCAAAGAAAATAAAGCCAACACTGTATATTCTGAAATAGGCTTTTCCAAGTTGGTGTCTCCCAGACAAGCCGGACAAGTCTCATCACCCCACAAACCAATAATGTTACCTGCAGATGTTGGGAATTAAACTCCAACTCATCTGGAAGGAAATCTGGAAGATCAGAGAAGGCTGCTGTAATCTGTGCATTTGTTTTTTATGTAGTGATATTTTTGAATGTTTTAAACATTAGATGTTAATTCTTGCCATGTTTGTATACTTATAATCTTTCAAGGAGCTCTGGGAAGGAGTTATCACGTTCTGTCTTCACAGCAAAGGATAAAGAAAATGGTGAGGTAGGTTAGGCTGGGGAAGGGACGCTTTGTCCAAGACCACACAGATCTCTGTGGCTAAACAGGGCTTAAAATTCAGATCTCTCAGGCCTTCCCTCTCATCATACTGAATGTATGGCAAAATGTCTGAACACTTCACCATCCATCCCAGCCTCAATAAGAAATGTTTATTTAATAATGGAATAAGAATTACATTTACATCAGCTATAAGTATTCTATTCTTGTTTTAATTGGCTATTTTTTAAATCTAGAAAGGCTTTCAAGATGTTTGATTACTGTTTGCCTGTTTTTATTTCTTACTCAGCCCTGCTCCTAGTTCAAAAAAGCTTTGGGGGACCACATTCCAGTTGATGGTGGAGCCAGAGGCAAAAGCAGTTGAACTCTTGTACCTGCTTGTTAAAGATTAAAGTTAAAGATTTTGCTGCTGTTATCAAAGTTTTATAAGAGGCATTTCAGCATTTGAAATGGGGAGACATTGCACAAAACCCAGAGAACCGAGTGGAATTGGATTGTGTGGTAAATAATTGCCGGATTAGGACCCCTAGATAAGGACAGAACCATGTGTCCTTGACTGTCCAAGAGAATACACTAGCCAAGAGTAGCAAAAGCTGCAAGTAATAACAAGGTTGCTCTCCCTTCATCCCTGGCAAGAAAAGCCATCCAGGATGACCATGGCCTGTTCAGGCCCCAAACTAGGCCTGAACCTAGACTGGAATGGGTCTGAATTCAAAGATGATACCCAATAGGTGTCAGTAGATACTATCCAAACAAATCATTTCCCTATGTCACTGTAAATAAATGGCAGTGGAGGCAATTTTAAATGAATGGGCAGTGCTTTTTTCAAGCAATGCCAAAAATCACCCTCCAAAATGTGGAAGGTTTTCATCACTACTGAAATTTGGCAAACATGTTTAGCCTGATCCTAGCAAGAAGGTTGTGCAGCACAAGAAGGAATAAATTTATTTATTTATAAACAAATTTATAAATTTATAGCACAGTCATACCAACCTTTATGCCTGAAGTCGAAGAGGTCAAATGCTAAGTGAACTGGGGACAGCCAGCCAGCATGGAGATGGAGCGTGACTTTGCAGACTGCAGTTATTGTGAATTTTATATGATCTGCAACTCACAAGTATCTTTCTCCATGGAAAGACAAGTCTCATAAAAAGATACAAATGTAAACGGCATAGGATTTATTCCCAGTTTCATTTAAAAATTTAATCTGGCTGAACTCTCTTAGATGGTTCCCAAAAGCACATAAACAGAAAACCTTGGTTTGAAAGTCAGAACATGGAACTATTGACTGCTTAGCAGAACTTGCTTAGTCTTGTCTGTGTTCACAGCAGACTGGGGAACTTTGGGCCTTAATTCTGTGGCACAGATTTAGCCTAAGAGTTTGATTACTATTTTAAAAGATTCTGTACACCTTTACTCAGAATTAAACCAGTTCAAAATAAGAAGGGAGGTATCACATTTCCATTCTATAAATGCCCATTCATTTGGAAGATCTGGCTGAAAATAGTCCTTATAGGATGGAGAAGGATCAGGTGTTGGCTTTCCACCCACCCACCCGTCCAGTCACTGTGTATGGTGAATGCTCCAAGCGGAGGTTCATATATGCAGAGGCCTGATTTATGTAATCTTTCATCTCCTTTTTTTTTTTTTTTTTTTGAAGAGGAATACTGTCAAAGTTCAAGACTCTACATGGAGCATTTCATCACAGATCCACCCACAGGATCAACCTCATATCTTTTACAAGTAAATTGAGCACATAGACACGGAGAATTGCTGAAACAAAGAAGACTTGGGGAAACTGGAAGTGGACTTTTTGCATGGAAGGACTGTGAGGCAGCTTGTTGGCTCATCATTATTCCTATCTTCATGCAAGAGAAGTTTGAGCCATTAATTTTGCCAAAAATGTATTTCTAGAAAATTACCACTTTTTCACATCTACAGGGAAACACAGAGCTCATATCTGTTAGAGATAATATACCCCATAGTCTGTTAGCTAATTGGCAATTTAAGACTTCAGGCAGAGTTTATTACTTATCTGATCATATTTGTCCCAAGAGGCATATCACAAATGATTCAATTTGAGGAATTTGATTAATGATATCACAAGTGACATTGACAGACAGGCATCTATAAGGTTAAGTCTTTGAGTTCAGGTAAATACAGTTAAAATGAAGGCAATACCTTGAATTGTTTGTGTTTTACATGCTTACTTCTTTATTAAGCTTAAGTTCATAAATTCTTATTGGGTTCCACTCCATCCAGAATATCTTTTTAAAGGATGCAACTTTCAATCAAAAAGGCTGTGGTCATACCAAAACAGATGATGTGCTTTCTCCAGTTGTCATAGTAAGAGAGCTATAGTATATATTTTCATGTCAATTGCAGTTTAACAGTGTTTTACACACAGAATTTTATGGGGAAATCCAGATATAATTGGCAAAAAAAAAGTTTGTGTGGCAGACTTGGACAGACAGACTGATTTTTACTTGGCTCATGATGTCATTTTCAACTAGAGTTGTGCCAATCCTCCCCAGAATCTGCCTCTTCTGACTTCTTCTTGTGCTTGTTTTGTAGTCTGTAGATTAAACTTTGTTACATGATTGTACTGCTATTTTCATATTTGTATTTTGTTTTTCCCTTCAGGTGGATTTGGCTCAGAATAAAGGCAAATAAATAAATGAGGGCTAAGCTCATTGTAGTTAGCTTGTTCCATTGGTTTATATGCAACTCAAGCCTAATTTTAGTAGGATTTGGGACTTAGTAGGGAAGCTGTTAGAATATATGGAAAGTATATATAGTATATACGATATATAAGGAGGGTTCTAGAGCAGTACCCTATTTTCATGGATATCATGTTAGATCACTACCAGATCACTTCTCCATACGTGCACAAAGTCTTTCCCTTAGCCAATACCTTCCCACTGCAATCCCTTCTGCCTCAAAGTTCAGGAAAACATCCAGGGAAGGATTTTGACTGTTTAAGTGAGCATTGCCAACCCCTGCTACATCCCCAGAGGGCTTTTTGCTTATCCACATGGTTTTTGGATCCTGGTCGTAGTAAATAACTTGGCAACTTGTTTGTGTGTGGCTCAGCTTATTAACTCTCTTGTTCTTTTCTAAAACCATGCACATTTCTTCAAGGGGCCAGGCACATGTCCGATCCCCACTGCCAAAAAGCAAGCTATTTCAAATGGACTGGATTCATTTATCTCACAATTTAAGAAACTTGATTGATTTAATTTAAAGGTATAAATGATAAAAACACAATGATAAATCATTGTGTTTTTACAGAAAAATATTTTCCCTGTCAACAGAATGTTAAACTCACTGGCAGCCTAAACTGTCCAAGGAATTAAAAAAGCAGCTCTTCTTTCCAAACTGTAATAAAGTTGGACAAGTGATAAGCTTCCTGGATTTACAAGTTTTCCAACCAATCATTTCCTATTTCATTTCCCTTCAATCTTGCTTCACTTCTATATTTTTCTTCTGAGAACAGACTGTTTTGTGTTTCAGGTAAAGACAATTTTACTTTGCTCCAGCTCATTCTCTGAAATGTTATTTTGTTAGAAGAATATCTAATGAAGACTTGAAAGAATTGGCACAGAGAGCCCTTGAAGTGGGCCAACTGGGAATTTTAATTTCTCAGTAGTTGAAATTCACTGTTGATGCATCAAGGATAAATATATATTAAGTTATATTTATATATTGTTGGCCATTCTCTTAATTGTAAGGAAGTAAAAATTGAAGTTGGCATAGGCAGGTTCACTGAGATTTTCAGTTTGATGCATAGAAGCAGCACCTGCAAATGTCATAGAAGCAGACATTTGTAGCATATGTCTGCAGATAACATTAGACGTATTCTTTCCTCCTCTTTGTTCCTTTCGTTCTTACTGTCTTTGGAACTCACTGTCAGCTGAGGCCCAGTCAACATCATCTTTTCCTTGACGTGGAATTGCTTCTGTGTCACCTTTCGTATCTTTCCTCCTCCAAATTCTTTCTCTTGTTTTCCCCCTCACCTTCTTTTCCCTGTTGTTTTGACCACCTTATAAGGCTTTCAACAGGCCCTGTTTTCATCTGTGTTTCTTTCAAGGACTTTATTTATAAGAAAAGATACAATCTGATGTTGTAAAGTGGACTTATCACTCATTCAGTGGAACTTTTCCTTCCTCTTGGGCAGGGTAAGGAGGAATACATTCCACTTGACAGAATTAATTTTCTTGTGGCTAAATTAATTTGAAAAAACATTATTATTATTAGTAGTAGTAGTAGAGTAGTAGTATTGCTATTACAACAACTGCTATTACCACCACAACCACCACTTGCAGGAGAATAGAAAACACAGACTGTTGCCTTGTTATTTCATTGGATGACTGAGAGTATTTGTATCACATACAGTCGCTTGAAGGGTTCTTTGGCCCTCTTTCTATTTGCCTATGGTTGAACTCCATGCATTTTTATCTAAATGACAGAAATGGCTCCATGTGGAACTGCAGCACTGACAAGGGAAATTAACTCATGATCTATCTCTCTCCCATGGCTCTGTCATTTAAACATTACTACTTCACCATGGAATGCAGCCCTTGCAAAGCCCATACTGCACCAGTAACATATGAATCAGGGCAACTTTTTGTTTTTACAAAGGTATTCAACGGTTATTCCAAGATGTTCAGCATCCAGTTCAAAGTCATTAACTGATTGGTGAATGTTTGAAGCCAAGTGTTCTCCGAGCAAAACTGGCACCTCCAGGCCAACTTTATAGTCATGGAAAAACAGCAGAATAATTTGATCTGTATAAATAATATAGAGAGCATGCTATGTGAATAAAGCATTTACACAGTTTTTTGTTTTGCATGATGCTGCTGCCAGCCCTGAGGAGGGGCAAAGGACTGTGCAAGTTGCTTAAGTTCCATTCCCCAAGCACTGGGAATCTTATGGAAGCACTGATCAGGTTTCTGAGATGCCAGAAAACACTTCCACATGCAGCTCAAGTACTAGAAGTTTTTGTTTTTAGGAAACAAAAAAAAGGAGGAGTCCAAGAAAATATATTTAGACACTAGCTGTCCTTTGACCTTGGAAAATGCTTGGAGGTGTTTCTACTGAATTTATACACTTGCATGGACTTCATTTTGGAGGGTCAGGTTATCACAGATTAATCCTTTGACTATGTTTGAGAGATGACATGCTGTGTGCTCTATTAGAAATTTAAGGAATGTGTTGAAAGCTTGCTTAATTATCAATTTCTAATAAATATTAATCATGCTTCCCCACCACTGTTCTTAAAGCTCTCTTTCTGCAGCTGTTGTGCAGTTTTTGCTTGCCCAGCACAGCAAAATTCTACCTAGGCTAGTTGGAGTTGCAGTAGTGTCAACATGACCAATTTCTGACTGAACTGTGAAGCCCATGTCTGGGCTGTACCACTTCAGATGGCAGGTAAAGGCTCACATGATTGAGTGCCTCATCCATAAGATTCCTTCCACATAGAAAATTGCACAAGTAAGAAAACCTAGTTTTAAAAACCATCTTCCCCACATGCTACTTTTCTATATGGCAGAAAACAGTAGGAATTAGAATTTTTCCATGTGATGCCCCATCTGCAGCCTGAAATAGTTCAAGCCCTAATCCAGTTTTACCACCTTAGAGAGAGCCTCAGGCTACCCAGTATTTCCAACATTTTGCATCTTTCTGTTTTAATGAAAACAACACAGATGGACTTGAAAAGAACTGCAATGGCTCTTTTGTCTGATATTGGTCTGGGAAAATTAAACCAGTGAATTTTTAGCAGAAACAACACTGGCCAGCTGTCTTGGAAGCAACCTGCCTTTCTTCCCCTCATTCTAATACAAGCTTGCTCAACTTCTGATCCTACAAGCAAAGTTTTCTATCCATGTGTTGTGGCCTGCTAGAAAAAATAAAAAGTTTGAAGAGCCCAAGCAGGCAGTCATAAATAGATGATGAACTGCATTGGATCTCGTAGCTCAGAGGTTGGGCAAGCATGGTTTAATGTTTTCCTATAAAAGTCGATTGGAAGAGGACGGAGTTGAGTTGGACAGGCTTAAAGCCCTGTGGAGCTGTCCATGCCATGGTGCTGAACAGTGACTACTGGAACTGAGGATCCCAGAGCAGCCACGATCACTATATGATTGTGGGCTATATATCAGGGTATGCTGCATAATGTTCTCTCACTGCTTTGGACTACAGCTCCCATAACTCCACCCAGCACAACCAAAGCTCAGGTCAGAAAGAAATAGTCCAAATTATTAAGATTAGGGGAGTTATAATCCAAAACCTTTTGCCTTTCACTGGTATTAAGAGTATCAACCTTGTTAGCTAGAACTTTAATCCCATCTCATATTAAATAAGAACTTTGGAAGACAGACTCATCTGTCTGCTGTGAATCATTTTGAACAACCTTGTTTATGTTTTTCTGTTTTTGGCTCTAGAATAAATACTTAAAATTGCAATGTAAATTGCCTTTATCGGATGAATGAGTGCTAGCCGCGCCACATTCATAGGGCCTAACGTCTGGTCAAGCCATGGGTCATGTCAAAGCCATTTTTGAGAGGCTGGGAGAATTGTTAAAAATGGGCAATGGAGACCAACCTCCTGCTCCCCGCTCAGACTGTCAGTTCCCCTATATAGCACAATCTTCTATATACTTGCTTAAAAAGAATTGTCACCAAATTCTGTGGAGCTTATTCCCAAGTGAATGTGATTAGCACTACAGTTCTAGAGCATGGAAGGCTGCTTATTTGGTGTTTATTTCATTCTCCAATGCCGAAATAATTCAGTGAATGTTTCTGCACTGCGAGGGTAATATGAACAGCTGAGAGTGTTACAAAAATGTCATAAAGTATGAGTTTCAGAATGTCCCAGAATGTGTTATTCACCAAGATGAACAGTCTACAACTCTGTATTGAGTATTTGACAACTTCTTTCTTTGTGCTAGGTAGACAGCTATCACAAGTTTGTGTAGATCCTGGAATGCTGTGCATGGTTTGTTCAGTCATAAATGCTGTTTCATACAAATATGAAATGTGCTGGCCTGAAGTGGTATAATTAACTCTGTGGATGAGCAAATGCTGGTATACCCACAACAGTTAGAAGCATAATAGGAATGCTGACATTCAGTCCAGAATTTCAGTTTATTAATATGCTTATAAAATAGGCAAACAAAAACACATCACAGTTCAAGGAAAACTATATTAGAAGAATCTGTTTTGTAAACAAGCAGGATTTAATTGTTATTGAAGTTATTGTTTGCATTTACATTTTCTATATATATTTTCCAGAAAAATATTTTGACGTGCCTCAAGATGGGAGAGGTAAGAATACAGTCCAGGAAGAGCAGCTTCATCTGAGCAGGATGGGAAATGATTGACTGATCCAGGAAAACACCTCAAAGGAGATGGTGATTAGTCTAGTCACATGGAAGGAATCATCAGTGTGGCAGTTGACAATATGAAGAGATCTTGGTGAGAAAATAGTACACAAGCAATACCTTTGAGATAGAATATATCAGTTATGAAAGAAGACAGATTTGTTCGTGGGTATGCTTATTGCAGTGAAAAACAAGTTGCTCCAGTAGGAATCCAAGCTGAGAGTGGACATATGCCACAATATGAACCTTTGGTAGATATACTTTCTTTGCCTCCCCCATCCATTAAATTGCCGTTTGAGCCTACTTTTAAGTGTCAAGCTAATGAATGCAACTTTTTCCCAAAGTTCTCTAGTGAATATTGTCACAATAAGATCCACCTAAATTATTTTTATTATTATTTTTAACTCACACAAGGGGAACTAGAAGGAAAGACAGCTATTTTAAATTATCTTACTTTTTTAACATGCTAAGAGATGGCAAGCTTCAGTTTCATGTTCCTGAGCACACCAAAGTGGCCTCTGTTTGCCTGTGCAGATGGGGAATTAGAGGGAGAGCACCTCCTCTACCTTGACCCCAACCAGGAAAAAAAATCAAAGAAAAATAACAATACTTGTAATAATCAAAAGCAATAAAATAGCTGCCCTCTGCTAAATGAGGCCGTGGTCCAGTTTCCTTATTTTAAGGTACAATTTGCCCATTAACTGGCCTTAACAGTTGTTTCCCTCTCAGGAACTTGATGACAGGAGTGATCCTCTTGCCTATAGATTGTGGCAGCGGTCAGCTAGCATGCGTTCTGAAATAGCCTGAGATTTTTCATTAAAAGGGAGATGGTATGTTTGGGATCATTCTTCCAAAATTCCATTAGACACTATGACTTTTGTGGAGCAAAGAGCACAGTGCTGCAGGTTGACTAATCAGTATCAAAGAAGCACTCTTGTGTTCAGTTATTGTTAGCTCTTCTGTGAAAATGCCTTTGCAAGAAAGAAAGCATGTCATGTTTGGCTTTTATGCTGAAAAAACATTGATTGTTTCCCTGCAGAAATACAGCAGATGGTGAAACAGGGATACAGGAACAGAGAGACAGACACAGACACAAACACTGTGTGTTACCTGCGTAATATAGGTTGGTTCAGAATAGGGTGCATAAATCACTGAATCAGAACATTGGTCCATCAATCCCATATGGAAGTTCCCATAAAGAAGAATGGCTGATGCTTTCCATTCTGTACATCAGTGCAGCTTGGAGCCATGTGTACCCCTCTCCTCTTTCCTAATACTCTTCCCTTCTTCCCCTAAGCCAGCACATCCCCGGCCTAAGCCCTTCTGAAGCTGGCCTCTGCTTCCCTTAAAGTAGTTTTCTCAGACCTATCCTATGAGTCTTGCTTTCACAGACTCACACTTCTGCTCTACATTTTCTATGCTTTTCTATCTGCCTTGTTCCACTTGCATCCAAGTCACTCAACCCATACCAGTCCCATCATCCCCATCACATTCTTTACTGCAGCACACTGTAGATACCCAGGATTGAACCAGAAACCTACACCTGTATTTATTGAGACAGAGGCTTACCCTGCAGGGCCCTGTTCCCAAAAAGGCAAAAGCATAACACTTGTTCTGGTACTCCACTGTTTGCAGGGCATCACTTTGGGAAGCCTATCTTATCACAAGAGATGCTGCTTCTTCCAGCATTCCCAGAGGCACTGTATCTCTTAGCACTCTATTTATGTAGCAGCTCTGACATAAGCAACACTCCGGTATATGCCATTTCTTTGAAGAGGGCAAGGTGCTGCAGTTTTGTAGTACAGCTTCTGCAACTGGGTGTTTTCTTTTACATGACAGTAAATGTAGCATTTTGATGAACAGAGCCAATGAAATCATCAGTTTGTGTCAGCCTCTGAGCTTCTTGGGTTTTTTTAGAAAGGGCTTTCAGCAACATCTGTAACACTTTAATAAAAGGTAAGAGAAAAAGGAAAAGGTCATTGTTGAAAAAGGAGAATACTCTAGGTACTAGGACATGTGTACAGTGTTTGGGCAAGAATATTCTCTAAGTTGGAATTCTATGGTCTGGTTTGCCTTGGTACTTTTTCCTACATTATATAGAACATGGAAGTGAAATATTTGATTCTGGTTACATCCTTAGAGCAATTAACCCATTTCTTTCATTTACAAAGCATCTCACAAATTATGGATTAGGGCAGGCCTGCCATCCACCATGCCAAATGTAGCCCTTCAGCATGGATTATGGCATGCCAGGTGCCAGATAACTCTCCAGTGACAAATGCCAAAACATAATCTTTGTCAAACATAGAAGCATAGAAACATAGAAAACAGAGCAAGTCAGAAGGGGCCTCCCGGGCCATCTAGTCTGACCTCCAGCACCAGCGAGCTCCGCTCACGACATGCCCACCATGTGGACGTCCAGCCTATCCTTGAACACCCGCACCTGATAGGTCACCATACATGATTGGGAGGTTAACCATTCTGCTGGCCTGCACTGGGAATATACAGTTAACATCTGTCAGTGTGCCTTCAGGACACAGACTAATTTGAGTTAGTACTTGTAAGCTTCTTTAATTGAGGTGTTAAATAAGTAACCCACTCCATAGAAACTTGCTAGTATTCATCCTCCTGGAAAACAGAGTTAAGCAGAAGAGTAGGATGGAAGGGGGAAAAACCCAGTGCAGTGAGTTGCAGAAACTGAACCCACATAACCATAGCAGTCAAGGGTACAGATAAAAACCCAGGCTACATACCATTCGTGCCAGTGGGAGCATCATCTTTGTGCCAACATTCACAAGCCCCCTTGCCCACCTTTCTTTCATGTAGCAATGTATGGATCAGGACCCATGCAGAGTCAGTTTCCTTGCCATGACTACCACCAATGGCAACCCCTGGAGGTGGTGAAGAACTGCAGTGCTGCTGAAAACTGCTTGAAAGCATGGGAAAAATGGCTAGCATTTCCAAAGCCTGAGGAACAGTTGAGAAAGAATGAGGAGGTCACTGGTGTGTGTTGGGGTGGGAAAATTCAGCATGCTACCTAGGTGATTTCCACACCCATGACTAGGGAAACTAGAATAAATTATATAAAGTAGTTAGTAAATTGGTTCAATTTGAGTAACTTGTGCCGGTCACAGAATTGTGATTGCCTAGAAGTACATCTTAATTTTTAGCACAAGTATGTAGAGCGCTAAAAATGAAGCCTAATCAGATCACAGATAGAGAGGAAGAAAAATGCATCTGGCAATAGCACATTTCAATTTAAGCAACATTTTCAGCAAATATAACAAATTTCTAATAAACAAGTTATTTTATGTACATACTCATTCATCTTTTCTTCCAAAGTAATGCTTTAGAATTCTGTGGGATTTCTTTTTAATGATCTACTTTCATTGTGAAGTTGAAATTGTCACAGAGATCTTTGTAAAAAGCTTGTATTTATGAAGGAATTTGTATTAGATAATGGTTTGTGTGACTCACTGTATCTTGTAAAGGGTTTATTTCCCTTTGGGAACTGTGTGTATTTAAAGAGCAGTTTTATGCTTCTAGTTTATGTATGTTGTAACTGACGTGGGTTTTTTGACTCTCCATAAGGAATAGATTGATATTCAATAGATAATAACTGGTTGAGATTTTCATATTGCTAATATTTACATAAAGTATTCATAAAATCCATATTGTAATAGAACAGTGTGCCAATGGTCAATAAAAATAAAACAAAATAGAACTTTATTTTAGCTGAATGTCAGATCTTGACTGAGATGAATGATTAACTTCGCCTTAAATTTAATGTTGTATTTAAAAAGTGGTTCCTTGTCTCACATCATTTGCTGTTTGTAATGTTTCAGAGTAAGCATCAATAAAAATATCAAAAACTCCAGCATAAAATAGGACTGAACATCCAACTTTCAGAGAGTTTCTACATATGGATCTACTTCTTAGCACATGTTATCAATACTACAATCAAAGGCATCATAGTGCAAATAACTGAAGCCACTCAATGGTTGACATTCCAAGTACAATGAATTTTGAATCTTACTATTAGTCCGTGTTCAAAACTCCAAAGTTGCAATCATTGATCAATTCATTGAAATAGTACCACTAATTTCAATTCACCTATTGCAAACAAAGTAATTTGCACATCCCTCCAAGAGCAACTGATTTATTGCAACTTAAAAGCAGATAGCAGATATTATACATGGTCTTCTAATATTTATAAAAATAAAAGTCAGTAAATCTGGCCATATTTAGTTATTAAGATAGCAAAGAAAAGAAAAATCAATCACAAAATCAATATATGAAAGCTCACATTATATGAGATTCAAGCCCTGAATGGTCAACTCCTTGGATAAACCTCCCCATCTAGTATTTATGCTCATCGTTTAAGGGCACTTCCTGGAAGCACATCTTATTGAGATTGGTGACACATGGGTGTAGTTCACACAAACAGCAGGTGAGTGGTAAAACCAGTTCTGTACTCTGGTGCTCATGGCAACAGAACATGGTATCGACAGCTTCTTCACACATTAGAAGGAAACCCTGCACTTAGAAAATACCCACCAGACCAACTCCCCAGTATGTGCAAAGAGGCTTTTTTCATGAGGATACATTTCACTGTGCAATTCCCTTGCTTGCACTCTGAACTGGTACAATAGAGGAACAATCCAAACTCATTTACCTGCTTTTAGTATTAATAATATTCTGTACTACTCCATGGCTGAAGCTCTCTGGGCTATTTATGTGATCCAGGCTTTAAAACATCTTCAGACATGATAAAATGCAGAGGTCAGGGAGACATGGGCCAGAAGTGACAGCATTTCCCCATTTATGCACTTGCTGTGCAACCTTGCAAAGGACGGCATACAAATATCCTAAACAAACCTTCATCCTGTGAGATGCAGAACATGTGTTGACAGCTTATGTATCTCACTGAGAGATTAAACCATACCTGCCCAATTTTGGGAATTGAATTATTTTCACAACAGTGGAAGTTCAACATAGCAAGGCATATAGTCTCTTCAGTAGAAGAATCACATGCTGCAGCAGACTGAGAGCCTCAGCTTATCTGCACAAGACTGCCAATCCACTGTAAGCATTTTCAGTTGCATCAGAGAATTGAGATCTGAGCATTACTTGAAGAGTTTCCTTTCCTGATTTTCTGCTACACAACCACTGTTTTGCTACATATAGCAGAACAGTACAAACACATGAATGAAAAGGCACAATTAAATTACATTTTTCCCTGCCCACCCTCAAAAAAAAACCCTTGCCAAAACTGCCCATTAGACACAAAAGCAAAATGGGAAAGTGAAAACATGATCCAAAGAACCTATAAACAACCAATGGGTAAAGACTGATGAGTACACAGTTAATGCTTTGCATATAAAAGTCCTCTGTCCTGTTTTGCATTCTGTCTCCTAACTCTGGACTCCCAAGCTATCCTGAAAGCTTATAAGCATTGTATAAAGGTGGAAGCTGAAAGGGGCTGAAATACCATTACACTGCTTCTTTTCTTTGCATAGTGAACTTAATAAATATGTTTAGCTCCTTTTTCTAAAGCATTTTTAAATTATACATATAAAAAGCAACATGGTTTTACTGTCATCAGAAGTATTCCTGATTATCCTAAATATCAGCAGAAATTTGAACCAAGGAAAGCTCCAGAACAAGTGAATATTTCCTGGTTTTCCTGAGAGACAATGAGAGGTAATCTGCAAGGTGCTTTCTAGTAGGGAAAAAGGTCATTCTAATTTTCATCCCTAGAAAATAACACAATAACTGGAATGGTCTGTTTTTGCCAACAGAAATTAAAGTTTTGTAGCAAAAAAGGAGGGGGAATTATTGTAAATATCAAACAGTTACTCGATTTAGAAAACAAGAGGAGAAGGAGAGAAAAAGAGAGAAAGAGAAGATATATAGGATGTCTCTAGTTTGGCCCCAGCATCTGCTGTTTATTTTGGGGCCTGCTGTCTCTCTGCAGGGAAGTTCCATTTTAGCTATCAAAGCTAATGACCATTAAAGATCTATCCCCCATAGATTTCTCTCATCCTTTTAATGGCCACTCAAATTTATCACAGGAAAAACTCTACACATACAGTTGAGTGCCTGGGACCCCAGAATACTTGCTGCAAGCATGAGCAGATATGAAGGTGAAGATAAGGCAGGACTGATTCAAAGTACAGTGGTACCTTGGCTCACGAACTTAATCCGTTCCAGGACTCTGGTCGTGACTCAAATTGGTCATAAGCCAAGCTAAATTTCCCCATAAGGTTCAATGTAAATAAGGTAAATCTGTTCTGTAACTATTTTTTTAATCAGAAAAATGTGAAGCAAAGTGACAAAGAACAACAAAGATCGCGGCCATCTCCTTCCCCACCTTGAGCATGAGTGCAATCGTGCCCATCTTCCCTCCATGCACCTGTCATCCAAGTGCACTGGGGGGTGGAGAGACGGGCACGAACGCAGGCAAGCTGGTGGGGGGAGACGGGTGCGATCGTGCTGCAGGGGGGGGAGATGGCCAAGATCAAGGTTGCACTCATGCAGGAAAGACGGGTGCAATCTCAGCCATCTCCCCCGTCCCCCGCAAATTTGTGGCCATCGCCCCACTCAGGGGGCGGGGGGCGGGGAAATGGCCATGATTGCAGTTGCTACCCAATGCGGAGTTTGCGACCTGAGTCAATTTTTTAATAAAATTTTTGTTCGCGCGATCCAATTTGGTTGTGAGCTGAGGTACCACTGTAAGGCCCTTCCATCTACCTAACAATCCCTCTTGAGTACAAAGTATTTTATAGTATTGTATTTATTGAACCTGTTTTGTAAGCCGTCCAGAGACGCACAGTGATTGGACAGGTTAGAAATATCCCAAATAATAAAGTACAATGCACAGACAATATTCAGCACAATGAACAGTGGGCCTAGTTGATTGACACAGAC
Organism: Varanus komodoensis; assembly: GCF_004798865.1. NCBI lineage: Eukaryota > Metazoa > Chordata > Lepidosauria > Squamata > Varanidae > Varanus > Varanus komodoensis. The sequence goes on along the minus strand of NW_025336334.1, from coordinate 1,547,318 downwards.
AGAACAGAACAAGCAGACTGGCTTCATGTACAGTGATGGAGGGACAAACGGATGGAAGAACAGGGCTTCTCTGACCTACCATATGGCTTCCAACCTTAAAAACAGTAACGAATGTCAGACAGTTTCCAACACTGGCCACTCCAGTGCAACTTCATCGAAAACGAGGAACTTCTGTCTTGAGCTATGAAGCAGCCAGAGTTCTGACTAGCAGAACTTTTAGAAGGTGGCTGTTGGAGCCAAGGAAGTGAGTCTTTTATGGACGAAACCTTTATTGCTACTGATTTGCAAATTAATTATGTTGTTAAAAACCCCAGGATAACATTGAAGTCATTATCCCTAAGTCATAATTAAAAAGCAGCAATGATAGCATTTTTAATTAGCCATTCTGTTCTCTTTCATTCCACTTATTCTAGTACATATCCTTTAGGTCAAGGTAAGAACAAAACCAAACCACATGAAGAAAAAGCTTGGAACAGGTAAAACATTTGCAGAAAAGTTCTCCAGTTTTCCAGTTCACTGGGCTCAGACAGAGAATTTTACTGCCTTGAAGGATTCTGTATGTGTCTGTGCACTTCTCTCTTACTATTGATTAGTTGCTTCTATGACAGTAATTCCCAGACTGCCTCATGAGCAATGAAAATAAATAGTCATGCCCCTAAACCCAAAGGCCCATTCCAAATCTGCTCACTGTGGCTCTGCCTGAGTCTGTACTGGTGGCTATTCAGCTGCAGGTGTAGCATACCAAGTTTTGATGATAATGGAGGTGGTGGTGCTAGAACTTTTTATTTCCAAGCCTAGATCTGTTTTTGTTATTGAAGTTTGGATCCATTATGCTCGCAGTGGTTTTCATCCAATGTTAGTCCTATTCCTTTCAAAAGAACTAACACTTGCTGCAAACCTTGAGCACACAACGATTCAAATGCCCCCTGAGCATGTCATATGAGCCCCTCTGGACTCATGCCTTTCAGGGCCAAGGAGCCCTGGGACAGGGACTTGCAGGTCAAGCAAGTCCTTACTAAAGGGTCCAGGCCCCTGGAAAAAATAATGTGGTGCATTCATGGTGATGTTCTAGATGCAAGACAGTGAGATGCACCAGCTTAGACAAGGAAGAACCTGTTTAGGGATAAATGAGAAATAACTGAACACTGGCAGATTGAAAAAAAAATATTTCAAGCTAGATAGTTGCTGAGTCTGGCAACATCATTAACATGCCCTGCTCCAACTTTAAGGGGTGGATAATTCTGCCATGTCTCTGCTTCAAGTCTGACCATGCCATCACTCCCAAAGCAGGAACTGCACAGAAGTGCCCAGCCTCAGAGGAGGCTGCTCATCAGGTCTGCAGGCTCTGCTATCACTCTGCCAAATAGTAGGGCTGTGAGATGGAATGACTGCACAAAGGGAGAGAAAGCCTGGAATTTGCAAGAACTTAAATGGGCTGTCATGGATGGGACACTTTGGAGAGCTTCCTTCATAGGACCCCCATAAGTCGGAGACAACTTGACAGTAAAAGGTAGGGCTGGCCTCAATACTTGCATTCAATACATTTTACCACTTCTATACCGCAGGGGTAGAATATGTAAATGTTCCTCCTCTGATGCAAAAGAAAACAGACAAGCAAGCAAGCAAAGGTTCACACAACCTAAATAACTGGCTTGTTAGGGAGAAGACTGCAACAGATACCCAGTTTTCTATATAAAAAGATATGGGACAGCAGTCCATCACTTGGACCCTGAAGAAATGTAGTCCCACAAGGAACAATGCTGTTCTGTGATCCCTTGTTCCTATATGCAGACTCCACTAGGCCTTGTTCTATGGAAAGGAAGGAATTCTTACAGTAACCAGGTATGGAGTGCAAAAACCAAGTAACAGAAGAGTTACTTGGAGGTTAATGCTTTTGTATACTCGGCACCCCAAAAACCGGATGTTGAAAACTAACAGTGAATAGATGCCAAACCTCATGCAGCAAGCGCTCTCCCAGCTCTGATCTCAGTCTTTTAATTACAAAACCATATGCTGTGTGTAGCAGAAGAAAGCCATAGCAGGCAAGAGGAAATGTGAAATGAAAGTGGCCCCTGTGTTCTTCTGTAGATAACAAATGTACAGGAACCATGCTGGGAGCTGCCAGAAAGAAAAGCAGACCTACTACAAAGAAGTATTTTGGAGAGGAGATGGTGTGAAGAAAGATTGATTTAGAAATGTGGAAAAAAGCTGTTTAGTGAGTGGATGTAATTCTTTTTTCTCCTCAGATAAGGTGAGCAAGACACAGCTAAATAAAGACAAACCCTTTTCTCTGGAATAAAACCCACATCAGCAGGAGGGTATAGGTGACCCAGACATAAACCATCCCCTATGGTCTGGAGAAACTCTTTTACTTCTACCAAGTGTTAAGCTCTGCTCACAATGAAAAAGAATGTGTGTGTGTGTGTCTGCACATGCATGCAAAACCTAACCTCTTCTGCTTTGTTTTTATAGTGTGATGTCCTTTTTAAAGAAAAGTAATAATTGCTTTCTCATTGCTTAATGTAAGGAAACCGGTGTGGGAAAACAGGATTACACACATTCCTATATGTAGGGATGAGTGAAGACACCTTTCAGGGGTAGCAAGTATCAGTGTTTAGTTTCTTCTGCAAGCAGAAATTGCTGGATGACAATTTGCAATACTTTGATTTTATTTACAACATCTCATTCAAGCATAACTAGAGGAAAACCCTTAAGAATCTTCAGTCTGGGAAACAAAACTCCTGTGTTTTTCATCAGAGCCCCTGAAAAAGACACCCCAGAACCCCAAAATGGGTTTTGCCCTCCCTCCCTCCCTCCCTCTTTGTGCCCCAACTGCAGGCTTGCTTTTGTTCCTTTTAACATACCCAGTCTCTTTAGCTGGAAGAGGGTGATGGGTCACCTTCTTCAAAATGGCTCTCAAGAGAGTCTCCAGATTTTCCTAGCCATTTTTTTTCATTTACCTGCAGTTTCTGTAAGAAAAGATTTCGTTGGCACACCTGACCACCAACCAAAGGGGAATAGTCATTCTGATCCCTCTAGCCCTGCTTCTACAAACTTCAGGCTCTTGCTCAGCAACTCTTTAACAATATTTTACTGCACCACCACTACCCACTATTATCATCTCCATGTTGCAAATTAGACTGAAGTTAGAGACCTGCCTGGAGCCGTCTAAAGAGCTCATGGCTGAGGTAAAACTTGAGACAGGGACTTTCCAATTCACCACTTGGCCTGTTAGTTACTCTAATTACACTGTCTTTTTAAATTTAGAGCCTCCTTTTCTTTCTAAAAGGAACCTACAGTATTTATTTGTTGCATCTTATCCAGGTTTCAGCCATAGCCCCTACTGATAGCCATTCTCAGAAGGGTATGTACAAAGTGAGATAAGAGGGATAAAAGGGTTTCATTGCATCCATTGCATTTAATTTATATCTAGTTTTAAACTTTTAATCTTTTGCATAGTATATTATTCAGCAGTTTATAATGTTAATTGTTATGAAAACTTCAGCTATTGGCTGCTATAGAAATGTAACAACAAATAAAATAAATGGCAGTGTTGTCGTGACTCAATTAGGAAGTGAGGGGAGATTAGACTTTAGCAAGTCCAGGTTTCCCAGGATAGCTTTTCCATTTCAGTTGAGGCTGTCAAAAAAACTGCAAATGCATTTTGCCCTAACTTGCTAGACCTTGCCTGCTAACCTTGTTAGACAAAATGGTGATGTTTGAGGCAAGTGTGGGGAACCAAACTGGAGGAAGAATGGTATTCTCTAGTAACACCACCAAGACAGCAAGAAGGCATGTCAAGCCATTCAAAGTGAGTAAAACTTTCAAGTTGCTCAGAAAAGCAAATGATAGGATGCAATTTTCATCCCCTTTGTTCAACAGTGACCTCACCAGCCACCCACAGTTCAGGTAATGTTTCTCTTTGGAGAACATCTGGATCCACACTGTTCTTAAAAAACCCTCACAATGAAGGCCTCCCTTCTTACAGTAAACTGCAGTAAACGAACACAGCTTAGGACCACAATACCTGATGTGACAAGTTCAGCCTCTCCCCACCTGAACTGACCTGGAGAGTATGATCAACATTGAGGCCATCCTCCAGGCCAGGAAGGTGACAGCAAAGGAGAGGGCCTTCTCCATGGTGGAGCCCTGTTTATGGAATGGGTTCCACACTGAGGCCCTTTGGTGCAAACATTGTCATGTTTTCAGTGCCAGGTTAGGACTCCCCTCTATGCCCAAGCATTCAATGGCATATGAGGGGATGTGTTAACTGTTTTAACAGGTCTAGTTTTTTATTGAAATTGTTTTGGTGATTTTCATTGCTTTAAATTTTGCAATTCACAATGCTGTCCTATTTTATTGTTATATATTTTAATTGTACCTGTGTTATGAATTACTGTGAAGTCCACAGAGCTTTGGCTATTGGGTAGTATAGAAATGAAATTATTATTGATAACAACAACTTAGCAACAGGTGGCCTTTTCTCCATGGTGTGCTGGCTTACTATGCTTAAAGTATTTATTGCATGTACAAACCTGACCAGCATTCTAAACTGATTAAAAGCCTAGAAATCATTTATCTTCCATTTGTATAATGTGGAAAACAACTTTTAAACTCTCCAGAAGTTCCTCTTTCCTGGACATCTCATGATATGCTTTTCCTAGCTAGTTGTGTTATCTGCAGTTCCTACCTTGCTGGTCCTGGAGGCTATTTCAGATTTTATTTCTCTCCTAAGCTTTCAAATTAGGGACCTTATAATTGACCACCAAGAGAATCCTCCAGGGGAAGAACCTGTAAAGAGATTGTTCACAGCTACTGCAGAAAAGAGTCAATTGCTGAGTGGGGATGGGAATCCTAAACATTATCACATTCATGGAACAGATTCTTTTGGCATATCCAAAGTAAATCATCAGAGGAAGTCACAAACACTCATAAATTAATTTGTTGTTTTAACTCTGCCTCTATGATAGAGAAAGCCCACAGGGTATTTTAGTTCCATTGATAGTAACTTCCACAATTCCTATGGTGGTTACTGCAAAAGAAACAAAATTCAGTTCCCATATGTGTCCAAATATTTGGCACAGTCTTCTCATAGTCTTATGTGGAAATACTATGGGCCACAATATATCTAAATTAAATATACAAGTACCTAAAAAGCTAACAGTTAGTTCAGAAGAATGAATGCAAGGATTCTTTAGCACATCTGGAATGACAGGTCAGTCATCCGGTTTGCACAACCTATTATCAATGAAGTACAAAATCCCTTATATTTGAATGTAAGGGCACGCCCTTATGTTTGAAGTCCCACACAGGCAGGAACAACAGGTTTCAAGATCTGAGCTGCTCCAATCCTCCATCTGGTAGCCAGGACCAGAATGGCCATTGTAGTATTTGCAAGATCACCCCACAAGCTTTATCTCCCGATGAGTCCCAGCTGGGAGACATGAGGGAAGAGCTAATGCCCTGCTGTTTCAGGAAACCAATTTACACCATCCCACTTGGATGGCTGTCCAGTTTTTCATTTTTTTTTTTTTAATGTCTCTAGTGTGGGAGAGCCCACCACCTCTCTAGGCAACTGGTTCCACTGTCGTATTGCTCTGACAGTGAGGAACTTTTCCTCTTATCTAGCCTGAACTTGAATTGATTATTCTGTGTCCTACACTCTGGTATCAGCAAGAAGAGTTCTTGACCTTCCTCTTTTTGACAGCCTTTGAGGTACAGTGGTACCTTGGCTCACTAACTTAATCTGTTCCAGGACTCTGGTCTTGACCCAAATTGGCCGTGAGCCAAGTCAAATTTCCCCATAAGGGTCAATGTAAATAAGGTTAATCTGATCTGGAACTATTTTTTTTACTCACAAAAATTTGAAGCAAAGTGACAAAGAACAACAAAGATAGCAGCCATCTTCCCCCCCCCCCACATGATTGCGGGGGGGGGGAAGAGGGCATGCTGGGGGGGAGGTGGGTGTGGGCGGGCGTGGGCGCACAGCAGGGAGGTGGGCACAGGCGTGGGCTTGCTTGGGCAGGGAACACAGGTATAATCACGGCCATCTCCCCCCCTCCCAGCACAACCGCAATTGCATCCATGCAGGGAAGGCGGGGCGCGCTCGCGATCATCACCTGATGCAGAGTTCGCGACCTGCAGCAAAATTTCTGTTCACGACCCAATTTGGTTGTGAACTGAGGCATTTGTGAACCAAGGTACCACTGTACTTATAGAAAGATATCATGTCCCCACTCAGTCTTCTCTTCTCAAGGCTGAACATGCCCAGTTCTCTTAGTCTCTCCTCATAGGGAAGCGTTTCCAAACCATGGATCATTTTTGTTGCCCTTCTCCAGACTCTTTCTCATTTTTCTGCATCTTTCTTAAATCTTGGTGCTCAGAACTGGACACAGTACTCTAGATGAGGTCTGACGAGTGAGGAGTATAAGGGAACTACCACTTCTCTTGATTTTGATGTAATATTTCTATTAATGTATCCTAAAATAGCATTTGCCGTTTTGGTGGCTGCATCACATCGTTGGGTCATATTTAGCCTATTGTCCACAATTACTCTGAGATCTTTTTCTTTTTTTCAGTTCTGTTGAGCCACATATTCTCAATCTTGTATCAATACATTTGGTTTCTTTTCCCTAGGTCAGGGGTCAGCAACCCGCAGCTCCAGAGTCACATGTGGCTCTTGAATCCCTCTGCTGTGGCTCCGTTGCTCAAAATACGCGTTACAGCCGCCGATCTGCGACCTGCGCCGATTTACTGATCTTTCTCCCCTGGGTAGGCCAACCATGGATAAATCGAAGAAAAGTTTCTGAAGAAAACTGAACATTTAATGGTACATGGGTGGATTCATTTGCTTTTACTGCTGACGAACTTATGGGGTTTGCTGTTTAATGCATGCACCCCTTCAGCACTGACTTTGACTCTGCAGGAAGCTGTTCTCCTATTCAAAATATATGAAAGGAGTCCTACTAGTTTGTAATGTAAGATTAAAAATAACAGTTTTTAGTGACTGAACAAGAGCTGCAGCTACAGTAAATCATAATGAAGATATAGATCTACTTCCTTGTTTTAATAAGATTCTTATAAAAATTCCAGCAACATTATTACATTGGGAGAGGGATGTTTGTTCAATATTTCACCAGACTATTATTCACAGTTGCTGTATTGCAGAAATTCTACTTACAGTATGAAAGTATCAGTTAGTCCTTTTTTTATTCAGGTTGACAGCTGACTGCACCCTCCAGTACACGTGATAAAAGGATGAGGGCACACAGAAGCAGACGGCATTTTTGGTTTGCTGCAGGTGGATAATTTAAGTTCAGCTTTTTATTTCATAAATATGAGGAGGACTCAAATAGACATTGAGTATTTTATTTGAAAGTAACCTTCAACCCAGCATCTTTTTTTCGGAGTTCAAAATGTTTTTGTTGCATGCAGAAATAAAAATTTGTTTTTTCTGTAGCAGTTCATTGATTTCATAAATGCAACACACTATAGTCTTTTTTATACATAGCATAAAGGTAAAAAACAATATATGCAGTGTTATCTTCATTTTAGATGTCAAAAGGGTTTTGTGGCTCCCGGTGTTTTCTTTTCTGTGGGAAATGGGTCCAAATGGCTCTTTGAGTGTTAAAGGTTGCTGACCCCTGCCCTAGGTGGAGAACTTGGCACTTGCTCTTATTTAATCTCATTCTGTTGCTTTCAGCCCAGTGTTCAAGTTTATCAAGATTGCCCTGGATCTTCATTCTGTCTTCTAGGATGTTAGCTATTCTGTCCAGTTTTGTACAGTCTGCAAATTTGGTTATTGTTCTTTCTACTTCCTCATCTAAATCATTAATAAAGCTGTTGAAAAGCAGGACTGAACCCCGTGGCACCATACTAGTTACCTTCTCCAGTTTGAGAAGGTGCCATTAATGAGCAAAAAAGCAAGTTTTTCCATTGACTGGCTACCTCAGTAATACAGATCTTCCTCTTTGCTGTAACAAGAAGGAAGGACTCATTGGAAAAGACCATGATGATGGGAACGATTGAAGGCAAAAGGAGAAGAGGGTGGCAAAGCTTGAGGTGGATGGATGGGGTCACTGGGGAAGTGGGTGTGGGGTTGGGTGAACTCCAGGGGATGGTGGAGGAAAGGAGAACCTGGAGGAATGTTGTCCATGGGGTCACGAAGAGTTGGACACAGATTTGTGATTCAACAACAACAACAACTTCTGTTCCTGCATCTTGCCTGATCTGGTCCCTGCCCTGCCCTGCCCTGCCCTGCCCAGACTCATCAATGCAGGTTACCTGCTAGCTGCTAGCTGTGGTGTAGTTCACTTCCAGCATCTTGCGGGACCCTTGCTGCATTTGTTCCTGCTTTGCCGGATCCAGTTCTTGCTATCCCTTGGTGTATCGTCCCTTGCTCTACCATGTCTTACTCCCTTGGTACCTTGCCTTGTTTGCCATACTTTCACTGTTCCTGAATCCCATCCAGTTTTCATGCTCAGGTACCTGCTCCCTGCTCTTGTTGTCTAACTTGTTTTCAGCCACTGGTTTGTTCACAGCTGTGAACTTGCCTTGTCTTGGTTCCAGACTTTGGCCTGTTCCTTGACTTTGACTCTGCCTCTGATTTCACTATTGGACTTTGGATTATGTTTAGACTGTGCCCTGCCCTGAGTTCTGTTGCCCTCGGTTGTGACTTCCCCTGCCCTTGCCCCAAACCCTGACAACAGGTTTATGGACTTGAAATGTGGCTGGTTGACTGCATCCAGTGGGTCAGGGTGCACTTCACAAACTGTCCAGGCTTGAAAGTCAGAAAAAGAAATAACATGACAACATTATCCTTCAATTTATAAAATATCTAATCCTCATTCCTCCTACTTCGATAGGAGCCAATGTGCTTACTTTAGATAATGAAATTCTTGGACAAAAATACAGAACACAGTGATCCACAGGAGATAGTTTACAGGCTACCCTAACATGCATTTCACATATACTGGTGGAGAGCATGATGCAAGTTGGAAATATGGAGTATGCTGAGGAAGAGTTCTCACAGCTTCTGCAAATGCCTCAACAAACTTTTAGAGTTCTTTGAGAGTCAGCAAAGACATTCTGTACTTGGCCTTCTAAAAAGCTTTTGACAAAGTCTCTCACTATCTGCTCCTGGGTAAATCTAGCAGTCACAGAATATGACGATAGTTCTTCTTACGAACTGGTAATTGGTTAAAAAAACAGAAGAGTCCACCTGTTTGCAGATGTTACCAAATTATTTAGAACAGTTAAACTCAAGCACAGTGCAGATCTTCAAAGTTATCTGAGAACTGGGAAAATAGATAGATAGATAGATAGATAGATAGATAGATAGATAGGGGGAAAAGACAGGCAGACAAATGGTTTTCAGTGTAAAAAAAATATAAAGTGATACTTGCATATGAAGAGTTTTCTGTTTCATTAAAAAAACCTGGTAAAATCTGAACTGCTGAAAAAGCAATCTTAAGGTCATAGTGGATCACCTTGACTTTCCGAACTGAAGAGTAAGATTGCAGCCAAAGTCTGTAAGCCTTTGTTCTGTTCTACATGTTCTGTTCTTTCCATGAAAAAAAAATCTCCAGGCCCAGACTGATAGCATTTGGCAAACATTTGCCCAAACCAATCCAAAGCTGGCAAATGAAACATCAGGTTGATTTTTCCAGGAATAGAAATTCACATTAGAAAAGGCTTTTTGATTCCAGCCTTGCACTATTTTCAGAAAATCCAATTTATCTTTGCATCTGGTAGATGTCCTTCCTACTATCTTGCCAGGCCTGAGTAGCTACTCTTGTGTGTGAACTCTCTGTTCATTCAGCTTTTATTATACTGCAGAGATCTAGCTTCCCACACACCAGTAATCATCAGAAGAAACAGAAATGGTTTTAAAATGTCAGCAAAAGGCAGCTAGGCAGCTATAAAATGGAAACATATAAATTAAAGAAAGAGTATGATTTGTTGTTCTTGTTAGTTGCAAAGTCGTGTCTGACCCATCGCGACCCCATGGACAACATTCCTCCAGGCCTTCCTGTCCTCCACCATCCTCCGGAGTCCACTTAAGCTCACACCAACTGCTTCAGTGACTCCATCTAGCCACCTCATCCTCTGCCGTCCCCTTCTTCTTTTGCTGTCCCCTTCTTCTTCTCCAGGGAGTCCTTCCTTCTCATTAGGTGGCCAAAGTATTTGAGTTTCATCTTCAGGATCTGGCCTTCTAAAGAGCAGTCAGGATTGATCTCCTCTAGGACTGACTGGTTTGATCGCCTTGCGGTCCAAGGGACTCGCAAGAGTCTTTTCCAGCACCACAATTCAAAGGCCTCAGTCCTTCGGTGCTCAGCCTTCCTTATGGTCCAGCTTTCACAGCCATACATTGCAACTGGGAAAACCATAGCCTTGACTATACACACTTTTGTTGGCAGGGTGATGTCTCTGCTTTTTAGTATGCTGTCTAGATTCGCCATAGCTTTCCTCCCAAGGAGCAAGCGTCTTTTAATTTCTGGACTGCAGTCCCCGTCTGCGGTGATCTTGGAGTCCAGGAAAATAAAATCTGTCACTACCTCCATTTCTTCCCCATCTATTTGCCAGGAAGTGAGAGGACCGGATGCCATGATCTTAGTTTTCTTAATGTTGAGTTTCAAGCCAACTTTTGCACTCTCCTCCTTCACCCGCATCAAGAGGTTCTTTAGTTCCTCTTCACTTTCTGCCATGAGAGTGGTATCATCTGCATATCTGAGGTTGTTGACATTTCTCCCAGCAATCTTAATTCCAACTGGTGATTCATTTAGCCCCGCCTTTCCCATGATGTGCTCTGCATATAAGTTAAATAGGCAGGGCGACAGTATACAGCCTTGCCGAACTCCTTTCTCACTTTTGAACCGATCAGTGGTTCCATGTCCAGTTCTCACTGTTGTTTCTTGACCTGCAGATGGGTTTCTCAAGAGACAAATAAGATGGTCTGGGACTCCCATTTCTTTTAAAACATGCCACAATTTGTTGTGATCCACACAATCAAAGGCTTTAGCATAGTCAATGAAGCAGAAGTAGATGTTTTTCTGGAACTCCCTATCTTTCTCCATGATCCAGCGTATGTTGGCAATTTGATCTCTAGTTCTTCTGCCTCTTCAAAATCCTGCCTGTACTTCTGGGAGTTCTCGGTCCACATACTGCTCGAGCCTTGCTTACAGGATTTTGAGCATAACTTTGCTAGCATATGAAATGAGTGCAACGGTACGGTAGTTTGAACATTCTTTGGCATTGCCCTTCTTTGGGATTGGAAGGTAAACTGACCTTTTCCAATCCTGTGGCCACTGTTGAGTTTTCCAAATTTGCTGGCATATTGAGTGCCAAAGTGCCATTCAATTGGGTGTATCTTTCTCTTTCTCTCTTGCCTTTTGCTACCCTTCTTTCCTCAGCTATTTGTAAAGCTTCCTCAGAGAGTCATTTTGCTTTCTTGCATTTCTTTTTCTTTGGGATGGCTTTAGTTGCTACCTCTTCTACAATGTTGTGAACCTCCATCCATAGTTCTTCAGGCACTCTGTCTATCAGATCTAATTTCTTAAATCTATTGTCACCTCTACTGTATATTCATCTGGAATATGATTTAGGTCATACCTGAGTGACCTAGTGCTTTTCCCTACTTTCTTCAATTTAAGCCTAAATTTTGCAACAAGAAGCTCAGATCATGAGCTTCTTGTTGCAA
>NW_025336334.1:1509713-1535520 GCF_004798865.1 Varanus komodoensis | reverse complement strand
AGAGTCGTCTCTTGGGTTGTTGGAAAAGAGTTTGCTATGACCATCGTGTTCTCTTGACAAAATTCTGCCAGCCTGTGCCCTGCTTCATTTTGTACTCCAAGGCCAAACTTGCCTGTTATTCCAGTTACCTCTTGGCTTCCTAGTTTAGCATTCCAATCCCCCATGATGATAAGGACATCATTTTTGGGTGTTAATTCTAGAAGGTGTTGTAGGCCTTCAAAGAACCGGTCAACTTCAGCCTCTTCAGCACCAGTGGTTGGGGCATAGACTTGGACTATTGTGATGTTGAATGGTTCGCCTTGGATTCGAACTGAAATAATTCTGACATTGTGGAGACTGTATCCCAGTACTGCTTTTCCTATTCTTTTATTGACTGTGAAGGTTACTCCCTTTCTTCAGATTCTTGCCCGCAGTAGTATACCTGATGGTCATCTGAATTAAATTCACCCATTCCTGTCCATTTTAGTTCACTGATTCCTAAGATGTCGATGTTCAGTCATGTCATCTCTTGTTCGACCACATTCAGCTTGCCTTGATTCATGGAACTTCCATTCCCGGTTCCTATGGAGTATAGATCTTTGCAGCATCGGACTTTCCTTTCACCACCAGATACATCTGCAACTGAGTGTCCTTTCGGCTTTGACCCAGTCGCTTCATTCTTTCTGGCGGTACTAGTACTAGCCCTCTGCTCTTCCCCAGTAGCATATTGGACACCTTCTGACCTGAGGGGCTCACCTTCCGGCGTCATATCTTTTTACCTTTTGGTATTGTCCATGGGGTTTTGCTTTAAGTTATTAATTAATGAAGACAAAGTATTATCAATGGGCCTGCCACTTATTTTATTTATTTTTATTTATTGCATTTGGATGCTGCCCCATAGTCCAAGGGTTCTCTGAACAGCTCACATAACAAATGTGCTTTGGCAGGGGTGAAGGGGCAGAGAATTTCAGCTGTGGGTTGAAAGACATTGTCTGGACACCAGGTCTGCCCACTGAGAAACAACAGAGGGGTAGATTTGGTCTACCTATATTGGTAGGCCTGCTAATCAGCCTTTATCCCTGCTCAGTTACCAAAAATGATAGATCTGTTCTCTGAAGCCATTAAAAAAAAGGTGCAGTCACACACACAAAGTACAGTTCAAGGCAAAATATGCAGTTCCAAAAGAGCATTGCTATAGTTCCAGGTTCAAGCCATGCAAAATTTGTATTGTTAGCTAATGTAGAAAGTGGCCAATAACAACGGGAGAAGAAAAATGACTAACCCAGGCTCTTCTAGAGCCCTAAAATGTGAACAAGCATACTCATTTCTCCTTCCACTGTAATAGACACTTCCCGCAGACTCCATCACTAGTCTGTACAGCAGCATCCCCCTATCTGGTGTCTTTTGGATGTTTTGGACTTCAATTCTATCAGCCACAGCCAACTAGTCTGGAATACTGGGGTTGTAATCCAAAATATGTGGAGGGCACAAGGTTCAGGAAGACAATTCTAGAGAGTGTTCACTAATGTTTCCAAGATGAAATAAAGTCCTGTGAACTTTGTCAGTGTTAAAGACAGGGATACAATAAAATATTGTGGTTATGTGCCATCAAGTCATCTCTGACTTATAGCATCTCTACAAATGCATGCCCTCCAAAAAATCCTGCCATTGACAGCCCTCCTCAGCTTTTGTAAACTCAAGGCTGTGGCTTCCTTAAAGGGATTGATTCATCTCATACTTGGACTTCCTCTTTCTCTACTGCCTTTGACTTTATTGTATTGCATTCTCATGATGTGCACAAAGTACAACAGGTCATTTTTCAGAAAGTGCCATGCTAATGGGTGGCCTTCCAACAAATCTAATAAATAAAATAAATGAATAAATTTTTGCTTTCAGGGCAAGGTCTGGCATGATTTGAACTTGCCCCCACTTGTCTGTCTTTCTTTCAGTCCAGGATATTTGCAAAGCTCTCCTTTGGTACCATAGTTTAAACGTTTCAATTTTCTTCCTGTCAGTTCTCTTCGCTGTCCATCTTTCACACCCAAAAACAATGACTAGGAATAGAATAGTGTGGATGATCTTGACCTTACTCTCCAGTGAAACATCTGTAAACAGGATGATTTTTTTAGTTCCTTTATTGTGCCATTCCTAGTGTCAGTTTCCTTTAAATTTCTTGGCTTCAGTCTCCCTTTGAATTCATGATTGAACCAGGGTATGCAAAATCTTTCACAATTTCAGTTTCTTCATTGTTCACAGTAAAGTTCTGTAATTCTGCTGTGGTCATGATTTTTGCCTTCTTAAATGTTCAGGAGTCATTTCAGTTCATTGCTGCTTTCTGCCAGTAATATGGTACCATCTGCGTGTCTTAAATCATTGATGTCTCTGCTATGTATTTTCATTTCTTTTTCCTCTGATCAAAACCCATGATATATTCTGAATACAAATTGAACAAATAGGAAGAACACCCTTGTCTCTCTTTCTCCATATTCTGTCCTAACAGTAGTTCCTTGTCCATGATACCAGCTATACATCAACGCAATGAAGCACTATGGCACACCCATTTTATAAATGATCTCAGGAACTGCACAGTCAAAGCCTCTTTCTGTCTGCTACAGGAATTGTCTTTTTGCATTCTTAGTGATAATGACTCTAGTTTCAGTCCACAATTCTGGTCCAGAGTCAGTTGAATTCAGACATGCAAATCTGTTATTTAGCCTTTAAATTCCACAGGAACGCTATTTAAATTTTATAGTTTAGCATTATGCTTCTATTAGTGATCCTTTTCAGCTTTGCTCTAATGAGCATTACCACAATCTCTTCCTGATCTTGTTCTGGCAGTGAAAATGAAGCATCTACATTTTCTACTGCCAGTTATGTAGTCTATTTTATCTCTGTATTAGCCAGTGGTGTTGTTCATGGATACAGTTTTCTGATCATTTGCCTGAAATATGTATTCTGCTTCTGTGCGTCATTCTGCTTCATTTCCTACCCCTTAGCCAAATCCAATCCACAACACTGGATTCTGCTTTATTTCCTGCTTTTGCATTCCAATCACCTATAATAATCAGCATGTCCTGTTTTGGTGTGTTGTCAAATTCCTCTTGCACACTTACATACAATTTTAAAAATATCTTCTTTTAACATCTGTTGTTGGAATGTAGACTTGAAATATGGTTATGTTGATAGGTTTCCCAGACTGATTCTGCCAGACCCCACATTATAGCCCCTTATTGCCTGTGCTGCATTTTGCCTCAGTATTAGAGCCACTCAATTTCTTCTGAGTTTGTCATTTCCAGAATAAAACACTTTGTATTTGTCTGATTGAAAAAGTCTTATTACCATCTACTTTAGTTCACTCACACCAAGTACTGCCATTTGTAACTGTTCCATTTCTTGCTTTACGGTTTCTAGTTTGCCCTGATTGATACTTTTCATGTTCCAATTAGACATATTGTGCAGCACTGGAGTTTCCTTTCACCTCCATGCACATCAGTCACTAGAGTTTTTGGTTGTAATCTAGCTGCATCATTAGTGACAACACTATTTGTACTTGTTATTTGTCCCTCCAGTGACTGGTTGAGTGCCTTCCAACCTGTGAGTCTCATCTTTTGACACTATCCCTTGTTTCATTCTGGACCAGAGTGAGCCTCAACATCACAGCCACTGTCTGCAGAAGTTCCTCCTCCAGTGTTGCCTTCAACTGCTGCTACCTAGTAGCTGCCCTTCAGGAGTTTCTCCCCCCCTCCCATCACCATTAGAGATTGTCTTCTCTTCAGTTGATGGAACTGTTACCTCCTTCAAAGGGTCAATGCATCTTAATCTGATAGCTTTAACCATTCTACTTTGGCTGGCCCTGCTAGGAGACCAGCCTAGTGAGAAAGACTGGCCTCCTGGTAGCATCCTTTAGGCTTCTCTGACACCCTCAGATTCCCTCATCATGTAAAGGTATGCATCCAAGAGGGAACTCTAATATACACGCACGCACATGCACACGCACACACACATTGAAAGAACTGTAGCATGCACAGACATCTGAGTATCTTTACTCTTTTACTTTTTTATCCTTCACTCCATATCAAGTTTTGCTGAAATTCATGATCATTTTTAAATGTAACACTCTTCTTAATTAGCAATCAGATCTCTAGTTTTCTGTGCAGGCTTCTAAACGTCAGGGAATGTGCTGCTAAGCAACAAAGAACACACACAAGTGAAGTGCAAGAAATGTTATAGCAGTGCACAGTATGAGAGTTCTGTAGTTTTGCCCCTCCTCACCACTAGAAAATACCTGTGGATGCCCATGACTGTCCCTAAAGTTTTAATCTTTACAGTCCCAAAGAGGAGCACAAGTGAGACTCAGTGAGATTGCCACAGAAAATATTGAGCTAACCGTTAAAGAAATCTTATACAGCTGGTGTCCAGTTCATACCAGACAAACATCATATCTGATTGCATGTGCACAGGAATACTGCCATGGTGGCTGGGGATGATGGGATCAGAGGCCAAGCCCTCTGAGGGCATCAGTTTGGAGAAGACTGTCTTAGTCTTTTAAGGGATCTCAAGTAATTTCTCTTGCTTTGCAAATTTAAAGCACATTGGGAGAATGGGGATTATAGGCAGGCCACACACAAGAGGAACGTCAGCCCAGCCTTTCACTATTGCATGGATCTGTGCCCTTTAAAAGTAGTAATGCAACCATGTCATTCAACAAAACCTGCTTTTGATTTTTGTTCTCTGAGCTGATTATTTTCATATTTTTAACATTTTACACTTTATTGAGAGAAAAAACAAAGAGCTAAAGTGAACAGCCCACCCTTGAGTCAAAGGAATGACTGTTATATGAGAAAGGGAGAATTATTAGTTTAAAACTCTTCTGTCCTTCTCCTCACCATATGCAAGTTCTCCATTAAAGGTCTGTGAAGCAGTCCAAAGGAAATGTCAGCGCCACCTATTTAAACAAAGAGGCAGCCTAGATGAACCAAGACAAAAAGCCAACCATTCTGCCTTTGAATGAGCACAGGCCATCAATTCCACTGGCAACAAAGCTTCTTCTGAGGTGCACTGCTGAGGGAGTTAGATAAATATCATTAAATACCACCCCATTTTTTGCATTTTAAGTCCTGGAGATGGAGGAGATTGCTGTTCACAATTCATCAGCTGCAACTGGTTACTAGCAAGGGCAGAAAAAGAGGTCCCCAAGAAGATCCAGGTGCCTTCAAGCAGCCAAATAAGCAAGTCACAAAGCTAACATCCTCCCTGTGGTTTGTCTAGAGAAATACCACCACTGAACATAAACACTCTATTGAGTTTTTGTTACCAGAAGCTGTAAAACCCTCTAAAAGGGGCATATAAGGCTGCAATCTATATTCATTTAACTGACAGTCCACAAACTCAATGGGATTTACTTTTGTACAGGATTGCATTATAATGCATCCAAGCAAGCAGCCATCACCAGATCCTGTGTTAGTGAATTCCAGAGGACTTTGTATAAAGAAGTTCATTTCCTTTGACTACTGATCTAGTTCACAGAGGATTGGATAGGACTGTGCCTTAAAAGGGGTGATGCAGACATATCTCTAGCCCAGCAGTAACCAGCAAGGGCTCCTGTTATTTAGTCATGTTATTTTTATTGGTGTTTTCACTGCACAACTCTACACTTGCCTTGGTGCCATTGTTGGGAGGGGTGTCAAGCCCTGGGGAAGCCAAGCCCGTTATAAAAAGTACACTTTATGATACTGATGAAATTTGAAAAACAATCATCTGTTCAAAATGGAGGCCCATAAGTATTTCCTCAGCCAGTGGAAAGAAACCCATACTACAAACCCATTTGCTTTCTTGCAAATATTCATTTGGAAAGTTTCACTACACACTCTCCAGGTTTTCCCCAAAAGCATTCAAGCTATACTTTAGTGGATTATTTTTAGAATAACTACATCTTGGAGTTTGTCATGCTAAAAATACAGAAATGTTAAATGCCTGGATGGTGGGAGAAAAAGCAGAAGTAAAAGGGCAATAATGCCCCTACTATTTAAAATGCATGAAAATCAGGGCCAAACCAGATGTGATGGCAGTAGAAACCTGGGTGCTGTCAACAGAGGTTTTGATTGCTTTATCTCATTTGTGGTAAATTTTATGAGGGGTTCAAATGATACTTTCTGGCATTTATAACCTTCCAATTTTGTCCTATTTCTTCTTAACACCTCTTTCTTTGCCACCAAAAACAAAACAAAGCACACTTGAGGATCGAAAGACAAATAGAAGCACAATGCCTATTGCTAGCAAGCAGTAGCACCACCATTTTGTTGAAATGTGTCCAGATCATATACACAGAGGGTATCAGGCTGAATTCTTTGAGAGCAAAGGAGACACACAGGGTGTGTGGCAAGCATGGAGAAGGTTTGGCTCCCCTCAGCAAGCACTCCTTTTCTCTAAAGACCAGAAGCATCCACACCTCACTTTCTGCATGACAGTCCGATACATTTTTTGGTTTCTAAATGTGTATGTTGCAACCAGGTCTAGTTTGGCCCCAGATAATGTTTTAACGGGCATATACAGTGGTACCTTGACTCATGAATGCTTCGGTTCACGACCAAATTGGGTCACAAACAAAAATTTCATAAAAATTTAAACTCAGGTCATGAACTCTGCATTGGGTGCCGACCATGATCGCGGCCGTCTCCTCACCCCCCTGAGTGGGGAGATGGCCACGATCATGCTGGGGGCGGGGGGAGATGGCCGAAGGTACCATTGTATTTGATTTTAAAATAGAACTATGCAAATATACACATTTGGGTCAAGATTTTGGTCATGCAAATGTAAGATACCAATTTTGGACAAGGTAGCTATTGTAACAAAGCTTCCATGAATTATTGTTTAGGAGCAGAGGAAGCTGCCTTCTACTGATCCAGAAATGGGTCCTTCTATCCCAGTGTGGCTGGCACTGACTGGCAGTGGCTCTCCAAGTCTTTTCCAGCCCTACCTGGAGATGCTAAGGATTGGGCAAGGGACTCCTAATATGTAAACTAAACACTCTGTCATAGTGTTACAGCCACCTCTCCTTTTCTTGGTAGATAAAGGAGTCCTGAATAACAGTACTGGATGCATGATTATTGGTCCAGACACAAAGCAATCCATGATAAATGAAACAAGCAAGCAACAAACAAGGAGAAAACCACTTAGACATAGGAAAGAAAACGGCCTGATTCTTTTTGTAACTCTTTCCCAAAGTTTCCTTTATGCATTAATTGGCGCATTCCATTAAAGAAATGCAGCCAGAGAGCAAGAAAAAGCAGTTTGATGAGGGCTAAGATGTTTCCATGTAGAAGGCCTCTTTGTCTAAGACATTTGGTGCTGGTCTAGAATGATACTGTTTTGGGAGAACGACTGCATGGTCTCCCCCTGAATATTGCAGATATTACAAAGGCACTACAAGCCTCCAGGGCTCTTTCCTCATAAGGAAATTGACCTGGAAAGCTGCCCTGGAAGGACTTTCCATTCAGGAAAGAAGGGAAATGCAAAGCAATACAATCTGACAGCCAAATTAGTATAATGTGGCTGAGTACCCACACTTTTCTTTTCTTTTCTTTCTCCTCCTTACTGTAGCTTTTGCTTTCATCAACAAGAAGGTATTAGTGGGAAATTATGCTAATTTTATATATGAAACTTCTTGGAAGAATCTGAATAACTTGACTCCACAGACTAAAGAGGGTCAGCCTAGATTGGTGAATTCATTTAAATTGACAGAGACCCACCTGAAAAGCATAGCTCATTTCCATTCCTAGCTCTGGAAACCAGTTGACTATTTTATTTTTTTCTGGGTATTGACAGAAGATTGGAAATTGCATTTTGAGCACCACAAATGACTGGTTGGGGGCAAGCAGGTGGACATACATGAAAACACCACAGTAAGATTATGCTTTCTTTTGAAATTCATATTAAATGTGTAGCATTGCATCAGAGTTGAGAAAAAACAGAGGCTTTAAACCAAAAAGGGATTATTTATTCAAGATGCTAGGCACTCTGAGTGTATGTAGCTCCTAGGGTCTTTAGCAAAAATGCATGCTACATATGCTATAAATCAGTGGTTTTCAACATTCTGGCTCCAGGAAATTCATTCCACATCAACTTGCCTATCAAGGAGGCACGGTGCACTGGGAAGTGTTCTAGGTCATACACAGCTCATGCAGGATGAGCTCAACTCTATCAAGCCCCACCATCACTCTTCATGAATGACAGAGCTTGATGTATTTTGCAGGGGAGGTTCCACCACTGGCATCTTCTCACTGAAGACCCCCTAACAAGGAACTTCAGGGTTCCTCCAACATTGTCTGAAAAGTACTGATCCACATCACAATTTAGCAGTTTGCACTACAGGATAAGCTGGGAAGTACAGGTCATCACCATCTGAAGAACTTTTAAATCCCCCTAATGTGGGTGGTGGGACCAGTGAATCAAGCAGTGTTTATTTGTTAGATTTATATCCCACCTTTTTGCTTACAAAGAACTCAAAGCAGGTGACATCACTCTCTTCCTCCTCCTCTCCACCTTATTTCCACAACAACCACCACCCTGTGAGGTAGGTTGGGTTGAGAGTCTGAAATTGTCACCCTGTTGGCTCCATGGCTGAGCAGGAACTAGAACCCAGTGCACCTGAGCCCCAGTCCCACATTAATAGCCACTATATCACACTGGTTCTCCTAACTACTGTTAGCAGTAACTCCCCAAATAATTTCAGGCTTTGGCATGAGAGGCACCAAGTATAATGCAGAAAAACTGCCTATTGCTTTAAACATCCCAAAGCAGGAAAGGTAGTTCTTTGTTGGGCAACAGAAAGGTCTGCTGATGAAGAGTCTCTCCTTCTGGCTCCTTGGAAGTTAGGTAAATCACAGAGTGACTGAATGTTTCAGTCACAGCTGATTTTTTTAAACATGCATACTCTTGGTAGACTGATGGAAGGAGGTACAATAAAACAGAGAAATATTTTGGAAAGGTGCAATCGGTGGTCTCTGCACGAGGCCAGGCATGCAATGGACATGCAGACCCCGCAAGGTGATTGGGTAAAGGGTCAGGCAGACCCTGAGAGGGGATTGGGTGAGGGAACAATGGGGGCGAGATTAAGTGCAAAAAGAGAGGAAAAGGAGGAATGTGTGTGTGTGTGTCGCTGCCTGCCTGCTTGTAGGGAGCGGACACCCGGTTGCTTTGCTCAGCTGAATAAAGAAAACTGAATGAATCTCCACCTGGCTGAACCTCATTGGCGCTTGGTTTAGTGGGTCTGTAAGTCACCTAGCTAGCAGGGACATCAACACTACCATGATAAATAGCTCATGTGGAAAGGCTCATAGACAGGGCAATGAGTGTCATCAGCTTTTTGACCAGCCACTTTAGTTATGCCTGCAAAAGTGGCTTGATCTGCAGGCTTTGACAGGCAAAAATCTTATTCTCTCCATTACTGGAATCTACATAACAGACAACCCTTAAAACAATAAGGGAAAATTAGTTTTGTCTTCTGGACAGCTGGAAACACTGAGAAAGAAATGGAGGTACCATTCACCTTCCAAGTGTTGCTGCTCTCAGAATCCCTTCAGCCCCAGCCAACATGGCTAGTGATCAGGAATGATGGAAGCTGTTGCCCAACATCTGAAAAGCCACAATTTTCCCACCCTTGCTCTGTGGGATCAGGATGACCAAATAGGAAAGCAGGACAGGGTACCTACAGAAGTGGGAAGTTCAGTAAATGAGGCACATTTCTGAAGTTGCAACACCTGTTAACCTAGGAGCCAACTGATGGAGATGTGTGACCTATTTCAGTCTTAGTAGTGGGCCCCTGGCTCACATCAGAGGAGTAGTCAACTCTTTCCCCAACCCACATGTCTGACTGAAACCATTCACCTTCCATGTTCCTAAAGCAGTTGTTTGCCCCTTCAGGGAAAATACAGGTTTCAGCTGCCTTTTCAAGAAATTAAATGCGATAGAAGATCCAGTCACCTGCTTTGCCCCCAAAACTTCATATTACTGAGCAGGGATGTCACTGCCTTTTTTTTCCTGAGCAGAATTCCTGCCATGTAAAGATGCTAATGTTTAGCTTGGTCACTAGAGGTGTGTGTATTAAGCCATGTGAATAGATGCAAATGACATGCAAAAGTTTTATCAAAGCAGAAATGGTGACAGATTGTCAAAGTGAGGATGGGGCATAAGGAAGGAAAATTCTACCTGCGGAAACCCCTTCTAAACAGAGGAGAGAGGAGAGGAGAATTTGGGGATTTCAGCAGGGGCACTTCTTAATCTCTGCATTTTTTACAGCAGTTAAAGGCATGGAGAACCTCAACCCCAGCAGTATATATAATGTGACTCAATCTCCTGCAAATTCAGTTACTCTTACAGGTACCTCTTCTCTTTTTATTGTCCCAATTAAGTAGGGATGTGTGGACAGTGTAAAAGTCTGTTCCATCTGCATTTTGCAGGCTGCCACTCACCTTCTGTTCCATCATCTGTGCTGTGGCATGATTGTGCAGCATATACAAATGTTTTAAATAAATAAATAATAAATAAATCTGCTCATTGGCATAATCAGATTTTGCACAAATTTATTCAAATGATTTGCATAAATTCCTTCAAAATGCCTGTGTTCATGTTTTAGCTTATGGGGGAAAACTGTGTTTTTGCTCAGTATCCTGTTGTTGTTATTTAATATGACTAACTTTGCCTAACATTTCACAAAATTAAGAGAAAGATCCACAAGTCTGCAAAACCTGCAGGTCAGATTCTTAGAAAGTTGAATACATTTGAGTCCACTGTGGATTTTTCTGATATCCGTGCCGTTAAGCCCAAACACACCTCATTTTGGACCTCTCTCTTCTTTAAAGAAACACAGATTAGTATCAAAAAATAATGTAAGGTGCCTGAGGACAGGTCCAGTGTGCACAGCATGAAAAATCAACCCCCATCTGCCCTCAAAGCTTTGGGGTGCTTCCTATCATTATCAGCCAAAAGTCTTGCATCCCTGTTCCAACTTCTCCTTAATGGATTTTTTCTGATAAGAAAAAGCAGTGGGAAAGCACAGTAGGGTTGCAAATGGACAGTAATGCTGTTTGGATCCCCTGAAAAACTCTGAGGCAGGCAATTGTAAGATGAAAAGCCTCATCTGGAAGCGCCCTTACAATTAAAAAGAATGTATCTCTTTCAAGGAAGAAGGCAAAGCTCCTATGCAGGCCTGAGCCCAATCGATTCTTTAAAATACACTTGAAAATAAAAAACATATTCTGTTTCTGAAATATGAGAGCTTCTTCTGTTAGCATTGTAGCATCTTAAAGCTAGTGCTCCTTACCTGGTATGAGATCCCACCCTGCAGAAAGACAGCTAGGATGTCATCCCCCCCCCCCCCCCCAAACTCTTCAAGTGAGCCAAGTCTTCACTAGGCCTTTTCACACCCCAACAACTTGAAAGTGCCAAAAGTTGGACAAATAATCCAGCCAGATCTAGTTCAAAGGATGAGACAAGAACGCATGGCGTGATGGACAGAGTATCACACTGGGGCAGGGGAGACCTGAGTTCATATCCCCATCAGCTACAGAACTCACCTTGGGCCAGCCACACACCCCTTCAGCCTAAACTACTCATGGGGTTGTTGTGAAGATAAAACAGGGAAGGGATCATATGCAGTGCCTTGAGCTCCTTGTTGGGAAACTGTATATAATCTGAAAGCCAGGGTGGCACAGTGGTTGGCGTGTTGGCCCGGGCCTCAAGACATCCAGTTTCTAGTTGCACTCAGCCATAAAGCTCCATAGGTGACTCTCAGCTAAATCTACTTCACAGGGTTATTGTGAAAGTAAAACGGAGAGGGGCAGGTATGTAACTCGCCTTGGGTTCTTTCCAGGAAAAGGCAGGATATTAATACTGTAAGCAGATAAATAACTGTAATATCTAAACAAAGTTGACTGCTCCTGTATATGAGGTCCATTTGTGTTGACTCCCTCATTTGTATTCATGCCTATTGCCATCCTATCTGGGAGTGAAAATTCACTTTGAGAGAGGTGTAGGAATGTTTTACTGAATATTCACACCAATTTATTTGCAGAAGAGAAATGTCCCTCTGGCTTTTATCTGATGCACAGGTGATCACTGGCAGCTGCAGCTCCTCCAAGGTAATGTTATTCCACACATTGATATTCTACAGTTGTCTGTGCTATGCGCATTCTAAAATGCAATGAATCTTGATGGATGGGCTGAATGTGCCAGCTCTATTCTCCTCTAAGGACTCAGTGCCATTTGCAAATGACCTCCACTGAAGTAGGTGTTAGTCTTGTGGATGTTAGAACAGGTGGAAAAAATTTCCAGGAAAGTGAATTGATGCAACTTACAAAGTAAATGGACAGTCAACAGGCAAAGCAGTACCAGTGAACTGGGTTGCTCACCAGCCAGACAGGGAAAGCTGGTGGCTCAGGGAATAGTGGGGCTCCTTATCCGTTGTATCTTTTATTCTGAGTTTTATACAAGCTAGCCATGGTGCTCCAGAGTGGAGAAGCTCAGAATAACAGCTTCAATGGATGGATGAGAACCCTCAGCCTCCCCTGCTCTGAGATAAAATGCCTTGACTGCTTGCTCCTGGGTTTTCAAGACCATCTTAATATTCAGGGACTGGGGATGTTTCTTGTAGGGTAGAAATGTCAGTTGTTGGCAGATCAACCCTTTATGCAGAAGCAGGAGCTCATAACAAAATTAGCAAATCCATAATGAAAGCCAGCTAAAACGGTCTAGGGCAGGCAAATTGTGAGCCAGGTATTGTACCTTAGCACAGCACCAGAGAATTTCCAAGGAGACGGCATGCTTCCGCAGTGTCAGAGTCCCAGAATTCCAGTCACAAGGAATGAACACTCAGATTCACAGGGAAGACCTAATTGTCTTGAACTTCAGTGGTTTAATTGGTGAGACAAGCCCAGTTCCTGCAATCCACTAATGAAAGCATGCTTCTGGGTAGAGGCTGAAACCAACCACAAGCTTTTAGAACATATACAGAGTGTTCTATAGGTTCTGAGTCAGGTGTACACAGCAGCAGGGCAGATAAGGGGAACACAAAGGAATGTGAGAGATCTGCAGAGGGGACTTAATACAATAGCATTGATTACAGGAAATTGACAGAACAATTCAGGAAGGCCTGGATTATTGTGAGTCTTAACTGTGAGTGTGAACATGCAAATTAGAATGATTGCAATGCTGCTGGAAAACTAACCTGGCAGCCTTATCAGCTGTTGCTGCTGTTAGCAAAACAGGCAGGGACTAATTTCCCTTGCAGAACTTCAGGCAAGCTGAGAGTTCCAATCTCTTAAAGTAACAATGCTAAACAGAAGCCTGGCTAGGAATTCTGGCACTTTCTGAGAAAGAGGCGCAGGGATACTGCAGATTTGATCTTATAATACAAAGCCACATATAAGCAATCTTTTTCTACCAGGATATATCTGAATTTCCCCAACAAGAGCAGCTGCTAGGGAAGATAAACAGCGCTGGAGGGCAGTGCTGCTAGTGCACACATGTCCTGAAGGCAGGCTGCTCCCAGGCAGTGGGTCAACCACTCTGGGAACAGAACTGAGGAATGACAAGATTTAAGAAAGATGCAGCTGCATTAGAAGGGGTCCAGGGGAGGGCAACAAAAATGATCCAGGGTTTGGAAACACTGCCCTATGTGGAGAGACTGAGGGAACTGGGCATGTTCAGCCTTGAGAAGACTGTGGGGGGACATGATATCCCTCTCTAAGTACCTCAGAGGCTGTCACAAAGAGGAAGGTCAAGATCTCTTCTTGCTGATGCCAGAGTGTAGGACATGGAATAATCTGTTGTTGTTGTTGTTGTTGTTGTTGTTATTATAACATTTCTATGCCGCCCCTTGCCGAAACCTCGGGGCGGCTTACAACATGATAAAATACATTGAAATACAATAGTACATAATAAATTACCATTAAATATAAAAATACAAAAAATGCATTGATTTACAAATATAAAATTAAAATTATCAGTATAAAGTTGGCAACAATCCAGATTCAGGCTGGACATCAGGAAAAGCTTCCTCACTATCAGAAAGATACAAGAGTGGAACCAGCTGCCTAGAGAGATGGTGGGCTCTCCCAGACTAGGGACATTCAAAAAGAAATTTGACAGGGAACAGGCATCTGAGTGGGATGGTGTAACATGGTGTCCTGCAACAGTGGGGGGTTGGATTTGATGGCCTTCATGGCCCCTTCCATGTATAGTTAGAGAAGAGAGTGCACCCTTCTGTCTGCTGCTTCCTGTGCCTCACTCAGGCCATGGGAATGTTGCCCAGTCTTCTTTCCATCTGGTCAGCCTACTGTAGCCAAAATTGTGGATGCCAAAAAGTTAGGGTGAGCTTCTTTTCAGTGTTCTCTGTAGGAGGAATCTATTTCCCCCAAAGCCCTTTAATGTGATGTGTGTATTCCTACTATCACATTCCAGGCAATGCTGCTTCTGTTCCATTTCTGCCTGAACTGTAGTTGCTGAAGGCACAGAAAAGAGGTCATCCTTAGTATTTGAATTTCCAGGTAGAACCAAATTAACAATTTATATTCTAACACTACACCTGAGCATTACACATAATATTGTTTTTGTAAGTTGTATTAATGTGCGTATCAAAAATACAAATCATACCCCAGTTACTCAGACTAAAAAGTCAACAAGACAACATTATTTATGTTCTGTATTTATATCTTATATTAAATTCATGTCGTCATATTTTGTCTACAGCAGTGGGTTATGCATAATATTATAACAGCACAGAGTAGGCATGCCTAGTTTGAAGTACTATTGGGTTCAGTAAGACTTCCTCCCAGGTAAATATGTATAGGGTTGCTAAGGGTCCTAAGTTTTCAGGAACTTACAAATGCTTAGAGATGCAAGCAAAGTATCAGCAAAAGAATTTTCCTGTTGTATCTTCTGTGATTCATTACAAGAGTTACCCTTAAGAATGCAGTAGAGAGGAGAGGGAAGGGGAATTTGAGTATACATACTTTTTTGATCCCTACAAATGCCACTTTTGTGTCCCTCCCTCAAACAAATCACAAAACATTAACAAACAACTGTAATTTAATTTCCAGCCAATCTGTACATATATAGTCACCACATTGCCAAGTTAATTATTCCAGTTATGAGGACTAGCAGCTTACAGTTAAAATAAAGATTAATCCCGGAACACAAAGGCAATTCCTTTTTTTCCCTTAAGGGGAAAGCATCAAGCTGTTTTATATATTGGAAAGAATATCACTCAGCAGTAAGGATTGCAGAGCTGAATAAATTAATTTGGGAGGTTGGAATTGGGGGCTGTGACTGCAGCAGTTGTGGTGATCATGTGAAAAGCTGCCCGTTGCAACATTAAAAGGTAGGAAAGGGAGCAGCTCTTTTTACTGCCAACATAATCGGAACTGGCTTTGAAAGCAAACCTTCAAGGCAAAGCTGTTCTGCAGTACCAAATAATTTCCAAGCATGACTTCCCAGTGAACTGGGAGTTGGTGGTGGTGGTGGTAGATCCTCTGGGTGAGAGGGCTTTGTGTCCCAGGATTAAAAACAGAAAGCAGCGGGGAGAAAGCTCCAGCTACTCCGCTGCTGCCAAGCTGAGGGATGCAGCCACAGAGAGGGAACAAGCCTTCGGAGGTGAAGAGGTGCTGGCCGCAGCTCGGATGACAGGTTGTGCGCATTTACCTTCCAGTGGAAAGTCAAATATTGGCAACAAGAAGAAAAGGTCTCCACCCAAAGTGAGGAATTACCATTTTAATGAAAATCCTTGCAGTGTGTAATACACCCGGAGATCATTGCGATAGAGAGGCTAATTGATCTCAGGGAGGAAAAGATTCAAAGTTCAGCTTTTGGATTTGTTCAGAGTTAATGTGCAAAAAGAGCATTTGCTTTGATAGTAAATGTTTTTAGCTTCTGCTTTTACATTTGTTCCAAATGCTCAAAGCAGCTGTGATTATCTTTCTGAAAAAAGCATACACTGTTGAAGGTTTAAAGCCAGGAAACAGTACAAACCAGGGCGTAACAATGACTGTTATAAAATCCACGATGCAGTAAGACCTGAAGAGAAATAGATATGGGAAAATATCCCTCATTGAATCTTTTTGATGTTCAAATATATATTCAAGAAATAGAAAAAATAAAAATAGCAAAAAGAAATTAAAATATAGAATGGATGGGTTTGTTAGTATAAGCATGACACTTGTCAATGTGTCAAAAGAACTACAGAATGGTATTCTAGGGAAAAGCAGGTAGTCTAAATGAAGGAGAACATTTCCTTTTTTAAAAAATGTTTGTGCAGTTGATTTAGACTGTAGCCCTTATACTTACTTACCTGAGGGTAAGTCTCTGAACTCAGTGGGACTAACTACTTAGCAGACAGATAGGTATAGGATTGTGCTGTGAGTTGTACAGATTCTAGTTGTTGTTGCTAGTCATGAAGTCGTGTCCGACCCATCACGACCCCATGGACAACATTCCTCCAGGCCTTCCTGTCCTCCACCATCCCCTGGAGTCCACCTAAGCTCACACCAACTGCTTCATGACTCCATCTAACCACCTCATTCTCTGCCCTCCCCTTCTTCTTTTGCCATCTATTGTTCCCAGCATTAGACAGAGAGTCCTTCCTTCTCATTAGGTGGCCAAAGTATTTGAGTTTCATCTGCAGGATCTGGCCTTCTAAAGAGCAGTCAGGATTGATCTCCTCTAGGACTGACTGGTTTGATCGCCTTGCTGTCCAAGGGACTCACAGGAGTCTCCGCCAGCATCACAATTCAAAGGCATCAATTCTTCGGTGATCAGCCTTCCTTATGGTCCAGCTTTCACAGCCATACATTGCAACAGGGAAAACCATAGCCTTGAGCATACGCACTTTTGTTGGCAGGGTGATGTCTCTGCTTTTTAGTACGCTGTCTAGATTCGCCATAGCTTTCCTCCCAAGGAGCAAGCGTCTTTTAATTTCTTGGCTGCAGTCCCCATCTGCGGTGATCTTGGAGCCCAGGAAAATAAAATCTGTCACTACCTCCATTTCTTCCCCATCTATTTGCCAGGAAGTGAGAGGACCGGATGCCATGATCTTAGTTTTCTTAATGTTGGGTTTCAAGCCAACTTTTGCGCTCTCCTCCTTCACCCGCATCAAGAGGTTCTTTAGTTCCTCTTCACGTTCTGCCATGAGTGTGGTATCATCTGCATATCCGAGGTTGTTGATATTTCTCCCAAGCAATCTTAATTCCAACTGGTGATTCATCTAGCCCCACCTTTCTCATGATGTGCTCTGCATAGAAGTTAAATAGGCAGGGCAACAGTATACAGCCTTGCCGAACTCCTTTCTCAGTTTTGAACCAATCAGTGGTTCCGTGTCCAGTTCCCACTGTTGCTTCTTGACCCACATACAGGTTTCCCAAGAGACAAATAAGATGGTCAGGTACTCCCATCTCTTTAAGAACTTGCCACAATTTATTGTGATCCACACAATCAAAGGCTTTAGCATAGTCAGTGAAGCAGAAGTAGATGTTTTTCTGTACAGCTGCAAAAATATTCAATCTTGGCTGTAATGGGGTACATAAATGGAAGAGAATCTCCTGCACTCTAATATGCATGTATGTACCACAATAAAAATCATCTTAAAATCATTGCTAAAAGACTAACCAGGGACAGTGTTTTGCCAGGGTTGGCAAAAAACAGACAATCCCTGGTAAATTTGCACAGTTGGAGCATACAAAAAAGCACTATTCTTCCTGTATTGCCAAAGCCTAGGAAGAGCGTATGATCTATGGAACACTGCTCTTTGCTAAGTACATGCTCTCATCATTTTAAGTATAGGTTGCCATTCCACTGACAGCAGTACCCCAGTGTGCTTGAGGTTTGTTTTCACTTACATGATCATTAAAGTTAGTGGTGGAGTGCATCTTAAAAGCTCCTAATGGTCCTGGTAAGTCAATTCATGCAAGGCATTTATTAGTGTCTAGAAGAATATACTGGAGAACCATTTTCTACTAAGGCAATAGTATTATTAGAGCCCATTATTGGCTTGGAATAATGAGCACATAATGCACTGGCCTCAAAGAGGACAGAAATTCTCACACACACATCTGCAAGATCTGCCCACTGGTTTTAACGTGTGGTGAAGTGGGTCTCCTTGTGCTATGTCCTAGAAACCAGGGCAACCTACAGCAGCAATTTTAGCATTCTAGCACCTAGATCACTGGTGCGTCATGTGACATTCGCCCCAACCCATCCTCCTCTACCAGTCCTGCTGATCTATCTGCCAGCTTTTTTACTACATTGCAGTTGTCTCCCAGTGAAGGGCTCAGCATGTGCTAAGTTTGCAGTACTGCTCTGAAGCTAGTAGGGGGCGAGGAAGGGTCCTATGGGGCTTCCGCAAAACAGCAGCAACTCTCGGGAGGTCAGCCTTCAGTTTCTCCACCAAAGCTGGTCGCTCTCCCACCCTCCCTCTCTTGAAAAAGGCCCCTCCCACCTCCTTTGAAAAACAACTGGCTGAAATAAACGCCTTCTTGGAAAAAATTGCATTATCATCAGTGGCCTTATTCGCAAGAAAACCCTGCCATAAGCACCCTCCCACCCTGCCCAGCATTTTCACTTTAAATAGCATCTTCCCCAGTACTTTGTATTTGTTCACCAGCAACCCAGATCTCCAGACATAGGTTTATGCAGTATGTTAGTGTGATACAGTAGCTAGAGTTTGACTGGGACATGGGCCCCCACTCAGCCATGAAGCTCCCTGGGTGGCCTTGGGCTGGTCAGACTCTCAGCCCAACCTCTACCTCACAGGGTTGTTGTTGTGAAAATAAAATGGAGAGGAGGAAGATCTTGTACATCAGCTTAAGCTCCTTACAAGAAGAAAGAATATAAATGTAGTAGTAGTGATGGTAGTAATACATGGAGCTCAAGTCGGAATGGCCAGATGAGAGCACATATGCAAATACAGTACTTAAAATTGCATTTGAAATAGCTGCATTTGATGGGTGTTCGGCATACAAATGCTGTCTTTAATGAAACCATTTGACTAGCACTTGTTCAAAAGCATTCTGATGGCCTTTGGCCATCAAAGTCCATAAAATGCCATAATAATTTCTAAGTTATTAGCCTACTCTGACAGCCCTGCAATCTTCTTTCCCCGTTAAACTTCATATATGACTTGGTGCTGTGGTACAGGCAGTAGAGACCCACCATCACTGCACTACAGCCTAGTGATTGAGTGATATGGTCCTTGGAGCAAGACGGAACATCATTCTAATGAACGGTGTGTCCTCTCATCACACTTGGAGCCAACAAAGGATAATAAATCTGCAACACCAAGGACCTAACATTCAAGTTTACCAAGCATCCATGTAAATCTCCTTTGTAACCTAACCTGCACATTAACTATTAGAAGTATATGGAATTTAATAGTTTAATGAAGAGTGTAAATATACACAAGCACACAGTGTCTAAAATAACTGAATCCCCGTCCTTCACACTCCTGCTCTGAGACTGGAGGATGGGGATTCAGTAGGATGGCAAAAATCATCAGGAAAAATCCACCATGGTATAGGACTGTCAAAAAAAAATTAGGGCAAACACTTGTTCAAAATCCAAATACATAAATTTTATTTTTACAGATTTTTGTTCTCACAAACTTGTGCATGCAAATTTATTACAGAGGTAAAATCAGTTTGATTTCTGTGGCCACACTCTAGCACCGTTGACAAGTCTACTGGTTCTAAGAAGTCCAATTTAAAACACAGGAAAAGTTTGGGGAAATCAGCATTTGCTAAATAGGAAGATAAAAATGGTGTCTTGGAAATAACAAGGGGAATGAAAGCTCATGTGACCAGGGAAGTTCAGTGTTTTAAGGCTGCCTGGTTGACAGGATCCAGTCCCTTTTACAAGGCTTTATAAATCCCTGAGCTCATAATTTGGAGTCTTTAATATAGACAGTGAAGTTGGGGGTCTAAATATAGACAGTGAACGGGTGCTTAAATCCTTCCTTTTGGTTGCTTCCCTCCTGCACTCCCTTTCCCTAGCCAAACATTTAAAAGTGTTTTTACTTTCAATCACCCTCTCTTTTAAAATGAAATGACACTGATATTAAACATCAGACTGGTAAATGGGCACCCTGCCTGAAAATCGTTCACTGACATGGTTCTGCTTCGTTAGCATTCCAATTAGTATCGGAGTGATGGCTTGACTCCTGCCCCCTCTGGAGTAGGTGATTTCAAAGGGTGCTACTTGATGTTGTCAGCCAAATTGTGGGCAGCTTGACTGACATACCAGCAACACGCAGCAAAACACTGTCATTTGGCAAGAACAGAAAGTTACTAACTCTGGCTGTTGGAAGCAAAGGGAAAAGGACCATATGCAGGCAGGAACAGAGTGTTACTTTCTGGTTGTGCCTGCATTAATTCAACAGCAAGTGCAGACCTTTCCACAGACAGAACAGTCCAGAGAAACATGGTTTAGACCAGGGGTCAGCAACCTTAAACACTCAAAGAGCCATTTGGACCCATTTTCCACAGAAAAGAAAACACTGGGAGCCACAAAACCCTTTTGACATCTACAGTGAAGATAACACTGCATATATTGTTTTTTACCTTTATGCTATGTATAAAAAAACTATAGTGTATTGCATTTATGAAATCAATGAATGATTCTTTTATATAATCTTCATCTGTGAACGGCTTCCCATGCCTGACTATTTCCTGAGCGGCCACAAAACTAGCATATGTAGTTGGATTTGCAGACTTGATCCACTTCTTGAGATGATTTTTGCGCAGAACAACCTCCGCATCAGTTCTGAAATGGCTTTTTTCCTCTCATTTCCATCCGGATATTTTTCAGCAAAGGCTGTGTGTTTATTCTGCAAATGTCTTGCAACATTCGACTTTTTGTTGTTTGCCAATTTCTCACCACATATTAAGCATATTGGTAAACCAGTCTTGTCAGCAGTGAACACAATTGAATCTGCCCACATACCATTAAATGTTCTGTTTTCTTCTGAAACTTTTCTTTTCTTGGATTCATCCATGGTTGGCCTACTGGGGGTAGAAAAGCTCAATAAATCACATGCCAGTGGGTGTCGCACGTTGGCGGTTGTGACGCATATTCTGAGCAATAGGGAGCCGCAGCAGAGGGATGAAAGAGCCACATGCAGCTCCGGAGCCACAGGTTGCTGACCCCTGGTTTAGACTGAGGCTGGTGAGCTTGATTTAGAACTGGGTTTTAAACCCTGCCCCTTATATTTTTAAGACAAGGGTGGGCAAAAGGCAGATCTCCAGAGATTTCAATAACAGAGGCCCCTGACAACATGTTGGGAGATGGAGATCTACTTTGCTCTATCTCGAGCATGTGCAGAGTTCCCTCCAGAGTGTCACATATAACATGCTGCTCTGTGCAAGGACTTTTGGGCTGGAAGTAGAATCCCACCCTGGTTTTAGAAGAACCCAGCAAGAGCTCTTTTGGACCCACCCACACGCCTTAGAAAAAACTGCTTTTTTCCTGAACGATCTTTTTCCCAAACAACACTGGGGTGGGGTGGGGAGATGTGGCAATATAGATAGAAACACAGAAACAGCGTGAGTCAGAAGGGGCCTCTTGGGCCATCTAGTCTGACCCCCGGCACCAGCCGGCTCCGCTCACAACATGCCCACCATAGATCAGTGATGGTCCACCGTCACTCAGTCTGCTGAAGTCCTGGCTGGTGGAGGAAGTACCCATGCCAAAATTCTCCCTTTCTGAATGGTGCATTGCCAGAAGGGCCTGAACTGCACTTTGAAAATCGTGGATTCACATTAATATACATGGGCAAGCAGGCAAGCAAAAATGTTTTCTACATTTAACATTTTTGGAGATGATAGGTGTGAAAGAATGATTGAAACAAGGAAGTAAAGAGATGTAAAAGGGTAACAAAGAAAATTACTTAGCCCAAAGGAGAGGAGAGGCTAAAATCAGATAGCACAAGGTATGGGGAAACAGGCACATAGGCAGGAGGGCCAAATACTTCCTGATTGTTTATAGACAAGCTGGGCAGAACAAAATGAGCCTATTGTAGCCCACCAGGGGCAGGGCTGGATTGGGAAGGAGGGCTGGTGTTGGGGCAGTGCGGAAAGAGTGTAACCTCTCAGTACCCTATTAGCCAATTAGGGGAAAGGAGAAGGGAACAAGCGACCGGGAGCAGGGTTCAAAAGGGGTGTGTGAACATGTGCTCAGGTGAACAGAAGAGTGGGAAGGAAACCATTCCTTTCTGTTCCTTTCATTGCAATAAAGTTTTAAAAAGAACTCTCTGCATGCCTGGGATATTTTTCTCTTCTGACAGAAAGGAAAGAGTGTTTATAACAGAGATATAGTTGTAAATCTATTGAGTGAACATTCACTCAAAGTTCAGCGCATATGAATGATGTATAAGGAGATACAGTGGAGTGACCTCGGCCATGCTCAAAAATGAACATTAGACTCAGGCAACAGACTCAGAGGGATATAAAGAAATTTTCCTAATGGTGTTAGAGGAGGAAAGGCTTGGCTTTGGCAGCAGCTGAAAGCTCTTCTGTGATGTCACTGGAAGACAAAAGCCTTATATAATCTTCACAAAAGAGATGGAAAGGTTTGCCAGGGAAAACAACCCCAGGTAGAAGAAAAGAAGAAACAGAAACAGCCATTGCCCAATTTAAAGACGAGCTGATTTTCTGATGCAATTAAAAGCAGCAGAAAGCTTAGAGCTGCAATGATTCCAACCAGGGCAATAAGAACAACTTCTTTTATGTTTCCAACAGGACTGAAAAACCCCTAATGTCTGATCTCATGATAACAAGCTGTGGAGGACAGCAGTATTGCCAGATGAAAGAAATGCTTTCCAGGAGTATAAAGATACAATGATCTATTGAATGTTTCTTTCATTGTAGAAAAAAAGTATGTTGCTTGCCTAAAACCCCTTGTGTGTACTTATCTATTACTGCATTGGGAAGAACTCACTCAGTTGTAATATGCCTGTTTTCTAACCCATCTTCATGCCTCAGGGACTGGGAAAGGGAGAAAATATACCCAAAGTGTGATCCAGTTAGCTATTTTCCAGCCCCTTTCCTACACTGGCAAGTGGGCACTGCCAGAACAGCACAAAGTTTTCACAGAATACCCAAGAAGGCCAGCAGCCATGTACACAGATTTCTGGGGAGCATACCCCCCTCTACTACGTTAATGGCCCCACTGGCTTTTGGGATACTGCAGCTAACATTTAAAGCTTAGTCATTCCTGTCTGGGTGCCTCCCTGTAATTCAACTTGTATGATTGTAAATAAAATGTTATGAAAATGCTGTGTGCCCTCAATAGTTTCTGCTTCCCATAACAAAACTGACCTTATAAACAGCTGCACTGAGAATGTTGCAAAAATGCCATTGGTCTTTTTTTCTGGAGGGTCTGAATTATCAGGAAAAAAGGAAGCAAACTGAGAGTTAATCCGTTTATTTTGCATGCAAAAGGAGTTAGCAGTGTGGCTCATGCCCTAAAGTGGAGCTGACAAAAAGCAACTTTGGGCATTTTCTTTATAGGTTACAGATTGGTAAGCAGTCCAAACTGCGCATGCCTAAGTACTCTCCAGTTCCAGATCAGCCAATTCCAGCTTCCCATGTCATGGCACTTTTACAAAGTCATTATTGGGGTCTTGTAGCTAGGTGTATTGCTGGTATTTTCTAAGAATTGTTTCTTGTGACATTTGGGGTCTTGCTAGATGTCCCCCAGACCTAGTTTGTGGTTAGAGTTAGTGAAGGTTTTCTGATAACTGCTTCATCTTAATGTTGTAACTCGCGGTTTTGCAGATGAGACCAGAGACCAGTTGGTAAATTTAAAGAGGAGATTATTAACCTGCAAGATTACTTGCAGGGACCAACATTCTAGTAAGAATGCGGCCCTGAACAGAGTTGGAATGAGGTTTTTATAGCTTCACAGTGAGCTTTCGGTAAATGGGAACAATACAATCAGTTTTTGACAAAAATCAGAACAATGGCAACAACGGGAAGTTACAAAATCACATAGCAGCAGTTAAGCAAGCGATATACAGAAGCAGATTTGATTAGCAGTAAGTTTTATCTTTTAATTTACACCTTCTAAGCAATCTTTGTCCCTTACGTTGTAGGTAAGCTCTTTCCACTTTCCGAGGGGAATTCTCTGAGGCAGTTACTAGATATTTGAATGGGCTAGAGCTTACGAGAGCTAAGCCTATCATGCATACCCTGAGACAGTTTGATTATTCTAGTGTTTGGCCGTGTCATGCCTATCTGGAGCCTAGAGGAGTCATGCCTATCCCGAATGCCCTGAGAAAGCTGATAGGTATCTCTATTATGTCAGGATCCTGGGGAGTCAGGCATAACACTTAACACTTGTGGTTATGCCAAGTGTTACTTTCCAAGCATCTAGGTGTCCTAATGTAGCTTCTGATTAACTGATCTGCAGCCTTAGACAGGTAAAGCTTTCACTGATTAATTGATCTATGACTTTAAACACAGAGAGCCTAAATTAGGAGCCCCAAAGCTATTGCTAAGGCTACCCAGAGGCATTTGGCCCATGGCCTGGCTGAGGCCACGGTTGCTGGGTCACAGAAACTGTCTGTGTATGGTCTTCTTGCAAGTTACAGCAAGCATGCATCATTACAGAATGGCTGGCCTTTTTCTAACTAGAACTTCCTGTTACTTGGGGAAGTGAGAATGAGGAGCACAAAATAGTACCTAAAATGGAGAGGAAGAACAGGGGAAGCCTTGGGTTCCTTACAGGAGGAAAGGTGAGGTGTGAATAGAGTCATGATCTGGGCAGGAGTCAGAGAATGGGTATGTTCTTGCCACCTTGTCTTTCACTCAGTGCCCCTCTCCCCAGAAGCAGCAGTCCAGGAAAGGAGTGGAGAAGCCAGCCAGAGTCCATTGTTGTCATGGGTTCAATATGGCCCAGTTCACACATTAAACCAGTGGAGAAGTAGTGCTAGGGGAGGGGATACAAAAATCTTCAGGAGAAGGTCAGGCTAGAGACTTTCTTTCCAAGACCTAGTTTACAAAGTTCAGCTCGTAGAGAAGCATTTGAATCATGCACTTCAGGTGAAGTGCAGTCTGAAGTAGCACAATCCAATAGCAGTTTTAATGCCTCATTAGAACGAGATAAGCCCTGCCAAATTCTGTTTGGGAGCTTATGTAATATCTGCAGGGGAAAAGATTTTATATATTTGTTTTGTGGCTCTGCATCTTGTATTTGTGTGCCTTATGAGCAGAACAATGGACAAGGCTAATGGCAAAAACTCTCCAGTGCCTTCTTATGAGTGATTCTACTTCACAAATAGAGTGAAAATGCTGCCAGAATATGGCTGCTGGGGGCTTGACACGGCAAGAACAGTTTTAGACTTGGGATGCTAATGTCCCTGTCCTGAAAGGTTTGTCCTTTGGAGGTATGCTAATTGTTTACCTGTCCTGAAAGGTCTTCCTGTGGGAGGGGCAACTAGACATGCTAATGCCTGCTTTTCCTGGAAAACTTTTTGTAATGTCTTAAATCCCTATTGTTTTCCTAATGTGCCAGTAGCACCCTCTCCCACATGATCCCCCACCCCTCCTCCAAACTGCATGTGGCTGGTAGGTTATACAAGCTCCTTGTGCAGACTCCATCTTTGTGCCCCCTCCCTGTGGGGGCTGCCTACATGCTGCATGTATTTCCTGAATGTCTGAATAAACTGTAAATGTTCCTTTGATTGTGCATCCCCAGTATCTCTTTGGGGCGGGGCGGGTTTTACAGTGACGTTAGGCAGAGTGGAGTGCAGAATTGAGACTCAGGTGAAGAAATGAAAAGCGAATGGGCA